>NC_073737.1:6044800-6231849 GCF_023634155.1 Falco peregrinus
CCCAATGCATCCTGGTGCCATCTCATCCCATACCAGTGCCATCCCAATGTGTCCTATGCCAGTACAGTGGTGTCCCAGTCCATCCCAGTGCACCCCAGAGCATCTCACTGCCATCCCTGTGCCACTACAGTGTGTTCCAATGCATCCTGGTTTCATTCCAGTACAACCCAATGCACCCTGGTGCCTGCCAGTGCATCCCCAGCGCCATCCCAGTGCATCCCAGTGCTATCCCAGTGACATCTCAGTGCATCTGAGCGCATCCCAGTGCCATCCCAGTGCATCCCACTGCCACTCCATTACACTCTAATGCATCCTAGTGCCACCCTAGCACCATGCCAGTGCCATCCCAGTGCCATCAAATTGCATCCCAATGCCATCTCAGTGCATCCCAGTGCACCCCAATGCATCCTGGTGTCATCCCAGTGCATCCCAGCTCCATCCCAGTGCTGTCCCAGTGCAACCCAATGATGTCTCAGTGCACCCCAATGCATCCCAGTGCTATCTCAGTGCCATCAAATTGCATCCCAGTGCCATCTCAGTGCATCCCAGTGCACCCCAATGCATCCTGGTGCCATCCCAGTGCATCCCAGCTTCATCCCAGTGCTGTCCCAGTGCATCCCAGTGACCTCTCAGTGCACCCCAATGCATCCCAGCACCATCCCAATGCATCCTGGTGCCATCCAGTGCCATTCCAGTACACCCCAATGCATTCTACTGCCACCCTAGCGCCATCCCAGTTTCGTCAAATTGCATCTCAGTGCCATCTCAGTGGATCCTGGTGAAATCCCAGTGCATCCCAGCTCCATCCTAGTGCATTCCAGCACCCTTCCAGTGCATGTCCCAGTGCATCCCAGCTCTATTCCAGCACGCTCCCAGTGCACCCCAGTGCCATCCCAGTGCATTCCAGCTCCATCCCAGTGCATTCTAGCACCCTCCCAGTGCATCCCAGCTCCATCCTAGTGCATTCCAGCACCCTTCCAGTGCATGTCCCAGTGCATCCCAGCTCTATTCCAGCACGCTCCCAGTGCACCCCAGTGCCATCCCAGTGCATTCCAGCTCCATCCCAGTGCATTCTAGCACCCTCCCAGTGCATCCCAGTGCCATCCTAGTGCATCCCAGCACATTCCAGCACCCTCCCACTGCATCCCAGTGCTAGCCCTGCTCCGCAGCCCTTCCGTCACCTTTTGTGTCCTCGTCCTCGATGGTGGTGTTGGTGCTATCGGACGACTCCTGCCAGCAGGACAGCGACGGTGCAGGGGGAGAGACACAAACAGAGAGGGTCAGAATCGGGCCCAGCCGGGGGCGGCGGGTGTGAGCCCGGCCGGGGCTCAGCAGGACCCCGGCGATGGCGGACGCCGTGGGGGGGAGCCCCCACCATCACTGCGCCCCGTGCGCGCTCCTCATCCGCTCCAGCGCCACGTCAGCCCCCTCCCCACCCTGCGCCATGGCTGATGCTGGGGGGAGGATGGAGGCGGAAAGCGGGGCCCCAAACGACCCGAGGGCTAACGAACGCGGCGAGGCGCGAAGGGAAGGGAGGCAGCAATACCTTTATGCCGTCCGCAGGGTTATGAATTACAGTAGTTTGAGGCTCCTATGGGAGAAGGGAGAGAGACAGAGGCGGGGGGGGGGGGGGGACGAAGCAAGAGCCCAGGGAGGGGGACAACGGAGGGGGAGGACGACGGAGCGAGCAGCACGCGACGGGGGGCGAAGAGAGACCCAGACCGGATTCGGGGAGGGGCAGAGGGGGGGGAGAGAAGCAGAGAGTCATTAGGTCCAGCAAAAGCCAAATGGTTTAATTCACAGAAAGACGGAGGTGGGAGAGGCGGGGAAGGGGGCAGAGAGCAGGGAGAGAGGCGCAGCGAGACAGCCGAGGGAAAGCCGGCTGGGTTGTAGAGGGCAGTCCCGTGCCCGTGTCCTGCATCTGCTGTGCTGACCGGGCATCCCTGTGCCCGTGAACTCCACTCACTGTGCCAGCCGAGCATCCCTCTGCCGTGTCCCGCACTCGCTCCATGGGCTGGATACCCCTTTACTCACCCACAGTGTCCCACACTCGCTGGGCACCCCGGTGCCCGTGTCCTGCACTTGCTTGTGCCGGCTGCACACCCCCGTGCCTGTGTCCACCAGCTGGGCATCATTGTGCCCATATCCTGCACTTAGTGCTCCAGCTGGGCACCCGCATGCCCGTGTCCTGCACGCACTGCGCCAGCCAAGCACCTCTGCACCCAGATCCTGCACTTGCTGTACCCACCACACATTCCCACGGCTGTACCCTGCGCTCACTGTGCCCGCTGGGCATCCCTGCGCCTGTATCCTGTGCTCACGGCACCCGCCAGACACGCTCGTGCCCGTACCCCGCACCCGCTGTGCCAGCTGGGTGGCGGTGGGCACCCCCGTGCCCGCATCCTGCACCCACCTTGCTGTCTGCATTGCCAGGGCATCCCCACGTCCTGCACCCGCTGCACCAGCCTGGCAGCCCTGTGCCGCATCCTGCACTTACCTCACCGCAGGATCACAGTCAGCAGCCCCATCCCTGGGCCAGTATCCTGCACCCACCGCATGATCCGCAGCACGGGGCACCGCCACACCCATAACATGCACCCCCCTGCACCCATCCTGCACCCACCTGCCGTCCCTGCGAGGGGCATCCTGCCTGCATCCTGCACCCCCCCTCCATCCTCAGGACACCCCCCATCTCCAGCAACCCCAGGGACAGCTGGACAGACAGACAGACGAGGCCAGGGCCGGGGGGGGGTGTGGGCGCATGGCGATGGATGGGATGGGATGGTGGGATGGATGTGGCCAGGAGGGGGGATGACAGGGTGGGGGGCACCTACCAGCGCGGCAGGGTGGGAGTGTCCCCCTTGGGGCTGGTGACACCGGCGCTGCCTTTGGTGCTGTTGGTCTGGGGCTGGGGGGAGAGACAGGGGGCTCAGTGGCACGGGGGGGGGGGGCAGCCCCCCCGCGGTTCCCCCCCGCAGCCCCTCACCTTCACGCCGTCTGCCTTCTTGTTCAGTAAGCTCTTAGCTGCTGCGAAGGGGGAGAGAGTATCAGCAGCTGTCCCCTCCCTCGTGTGTGTGTCCCCCTGTCCCTCCCTCAGTGCTCCCCCCCTCCCCCCCGATGACCCACTGGGCGCCACCAGCACCCACCACCCAGGTGCTGCGGAGGGGAGACACGCTGGGAGGGGAAGGTCCCCAACCTGGGGGTGTCCCCCAACCTAGCGGGGGTGTCCCCAACCTGGGGATGTCCCCATCCTGGGGGTGTCCCCAGCCTGAGGGGAGGGTCCCCAACCTGGGGGACACACACATGAGCTGTGGGGGGTCCCATCCTGGTGGCCCCCGCAGAGGGGGGCCAGGGCTGGCTTACCTTGGAGAAATGCAGAGAGGAAAGCAAGAGAGAGCAGGGGAGGGGGGGAGGGGATGAGAGAGAAACGTGTGGAAAAAGGAGGAAAAAGGGACAAACATAAAAGAAAAAAACAAAACATAAAAAAGATATTTGAGTCGGGGGGGGGGGGGCGGCCTCCTGTGCCCCACCCAGTGCCATTCTGGAGGGGGACGAGGACGGGGGCTGGGGGAGCATCTGTCACTCCTGTCGTATTCTCTGGCCAGTGGGGGGGACAGGGACATGGCAGGGGGGCACAACTGGCGGTGGCGGGGGGTGTCACCTCAAGCATCCTTGTCACATCTCTGAACTCGAGGACCCCCTTGCTAGCGTCACAGCGGGGGGGGGCGCTGTGCAAATCCGGTGACAGCTGGGTGGCATGGATCAGCATCCACTGTTGGGGGGGGTGGGGGGGAAATGGGGGGGGAGGGGACACCCCTGCCCCCCCCGTGGACCCATGTCCCTACAGAGGTCCCTGGCAGGGTGTCCCCAAGGGTCCCGGTCCCTCCTCCGAAAGCAGGCGGGCGCTGAGAGGTGGGGGTTTAAACCAGAGCCGAATTAGGGGGGGTCGGAGGGGGGTCTCCCCGGCGCGGGGGGGGGGCCGCTGTAGCCCTGGGGGTGGGGGCATGGTTTAAGACCCGCCGAGTGTTTCGCGGTGCCACGAACACTGGCTACAGCTCTCGGGAAGCCGTGAGGGAGGAACGTGCGAGAGGGCATGCAGGGGGGCATGCAGGGCGGGGGGGGCACATGCTGGGGGTGTGCGCGAGGGGCAGACACAGGGGGGGCCACGGGGGGACCACAGGGCATGCAGCTGGTGTGCCCCCCTCCATGCACAAGCGTGCCCCCTCTGTGTGCAGGGGCTGGGGGGCAGTGCCGTGGGGTGGGAGCAATGGGGAGGGCACCCCGAAATTATCTCCCCCTGCCCCAGCTCCCATTGCTGACCCAGGTGGGGGTCCCCTGGGGGTGCCACCACAGTGTGTCCATCCTCCCCCCAGGGACCACTGGCCCAGAGCAGGGCACAAGCACCCAAGCAACCCCCCCGGGAATGGGGGTCAAGCACTGCAGGGGGGTGGGGGGGCGCAGACTCCCCCCCCGGCGCCAACCGGGGGGTGATAGCGGCAGGGGGAGACAGTGGCATCACTCGGTCCCCACGGGGAAGGGGAGAGGCTGGGGGGGTGCAGGACGGGGGGAGGCAATGCGGGGGGTCCATGCATGCGCTCCGATTTCCGAGGAGGGCACCCGAAACCCGTTGGGGGGGGGGGGGGGAGGTGTGAGGAAGAGGACGGTTGGGGGGGACGGGACATGGGGACAAAGGATCTGGGGCGGGGAGATGGAGGGGACACAGAAACCAAGCAGGGCCGGGGGGGCCGGGGGGGGCCCTTTGCGGATGCGTCTACCTTGTTCCACCAGCCCCAGGGGGGCCCCGGCGGCGGCCGCCGACATGTCGGAGGAGCGGTGGTCTGTCTGCCCACTGCGGGCAGGAGCCGCAGGAGAGAGAGAGAGAGAGAGGAGAGAAGGGAGCAGAGCTCCTGTTAGGGGGAAGGGGCAGGTGGGGCGGGGGGGGCGCTGGCAGCCAAGACCCCCACCTTCCCACCCTTCCACCCCCCAACAGCAAGCCCTGGGGTGCCCATTACCCCGGCCTCAGGCCTGGGGGTGTGCTCGTGTTGCTCCGTCCCCTCCCACCGTGTCCCCCCCCCCCGCCAGCCACCGGAGGTCGGCGGGGGGGGGGACACGGGGACCCGGCACTACCTGCTGCTGTGTGCGTGGGGCGGGGGGGGGGCGGATCCTGCCCCCCCCTTGGCTAATGCACGCCCCCGTCCTCGCCGACAGGGAAAAAATGGGGGGGGGGGGGGTTAAGGGGGGGGAGGGGGAGAAAGAGAGAAAGACAGTGACAGAGAAGGGGGGAGGGGGGCACCGGCCTCGGCGGGGGCTGCGGGCGGGGGGGCTGTGGCCCCCGGGCCCCCCCAGCCAGCGGGAGCCCCTCCTTACCTGAGAAGTTCCTGGTGGCCAACATGGTGGTGAGGATGGCGCCCTGCAAGGAAGGGGGCAGGATGAGTTGGGGTGGGGGGTGGGGGGGGTGGGGGGGGTGGGGGGGTGGGGGGCGGGCTGTGTGCAGGATGAGGATGGGGGTGATGATGGGGGTGGGGAGGGTGGGGCAGGGGGTTGCAGGATGAGGCTGGGCAGGGGTGATGGGATGGGGGGGGGCAGTGGGGCAGGTGGGGCAGGATGAGGATGGGAGGTGATAGCATGGGGGGGCAATGAGTGCAGGATGAGGCCGGGGGGCATGATGGGATGGGGGGGCAGTGCGGCAGGGGGTGCATGATGAGGCTGGGGTGGGGTGGTGATGGGGATGGGGGGGCAGGGGTAGCAGGATAGGGCCATGGCATGGTGTGACATGCCAGGCAGGACAGGATGGGACCATGGCACGGGGGCACCACACTGGGCACGACCAGGGTGAGACCGTGGTGCTGGGAAACCTGCCGGGCAGGGGCAGGCTGGGGCCGTGCCGCGCTGGGTATCACTGGGACGGGCCCACGGCTCGTGCAGAGCAGCCGGCATGGCCAGCGTGACACCATGCCACAGCAGGCACAGCCACAGGGGACCATCCCACATAGCAAAGCACCAGGCATGGGGGCCAGGATGGGGCCACAGCACCACTGGGACAGGGCTGTGCCCCGTGGGAAAGCACGAGGGCGCTGCCAGGATGGGACCACGCCAGGCAGGGAAGCACCGGGATGGCAGCAGGGGGTAGCTGGGATGGGGGATGGGACCGTGCTTGCACCGGGCGCTGGCTGTGAGCACATGGCCCCAGGCATGGGCACAGTGGCTGCTGTGCTGGGGGGAAGCACCGGGCACGGATCCAGCCCACGCTGTCCCTTGAGGATCCCTCACCTTGAGCTTCCTCCGGGCGTTTGAACTTTTTCAGACATTCTACCGTCTCCTGCCTGTGCATCATGGAGGCCACGGTCGAGCGTTGCTGTGGGGGACAACGGGGTCAGCGCCAGGCGCCAGGGGCCATCACCGGGGGGACACGGAGCAGGGACAGCACTTACGCAGACCCACGGGTGCTTGAGGGCTTCGTGGGCTGTGATGCGCTTGGCAGGGTTGATGGTCAGCATCTGGTTGATGAGGTTTTTCGCTTCGGGGTGTGACCGTGTCCCACTCAGGCGAAGGGAACTGGGGAGGGGTGGGGACACGGGGGTGATGGCTGGGGAGAGTAGCCTTGCCAAGAGAGTCCCCTTGCCAAGTCCCTGGGCAGCCACCAGAGATGTGGCCCAAAGCCATCCCCCAGGCTCTGCCTGGTGATGATTAGCTGTAGTGTCCCTCAGTAGGTTCCAGAGTTAACGGGCCACCCGGCTGCAGTGCAGGGGGGGCCTGGCACCGGGGACTTACGTCATAGGCACCAGCCTTGATCTGTTGGTAGAGTTTGTGCTGGTCCTCATCCCAAAATGGGGGGTACCCCACCAGCAAGATGTACAGGATGACACCTGGGTGAGGGAGAGCAGAGTCAGGGCTAGGGGAACAGGGACCTCCCCGCGGCTCCCTCCAGCCCTGCCCAGGGACAGCAGTGTCCCCAGGTCAGCCTGTCCCCATGTTCCCCGCGGCAGCATCCAGGACACCCAGCAGAGCACAGCACAGCCGGGGCACACAGCCCAGGGTGGGGACAGGACCAGGGATGGGGACATGGATGAGGACTGGGCTGGGGCTGGGACAGGAACTAGGATTGGGACCAGCATAGAACTGGGATGGGGAAGAGGATGATACTGGCCATGGGACTGGGATGCAACTGGGATGGAGCCAGGAAAGGGGCAGGAAGGGATGGGGGAGGGGACCGAGGTGGGGGGCCGGCGGGGCCGGGCTCTTACCACATGCCCAGATGTCCACGGGTTTGCCATAGGCCTCTTTGCGCAGGACTTCGGGGGAGAGGTAGCCCGGCGTTCCCCGCAAAGCCTGGGGTGGAGATGGCAGGAGCTGAGCCGAGCCGTGGCGGGCGGGAGGGGGTGGGCAGGGCAGGGGCAGGGTGGGCGTGAGGCAGCGGGCAGTGGACACGGGGCTGGGGCACAGGCCACAGGGCAGCGGTGTGTGCTTGGGCACGGGGTGGGGATGCGGTGGGGATGGGGCTGGATGCGGTGGGCACGGGGGAGGGACATGGTGGGCATGGGGCAGGGCATGGGGGGCATGGGGCAGGATGTGGTGGGCACGGGGAAGGGCACAGTGGGCACGGGGAAGGGCGCGCTGGGCTGGACGCGGTGGGCATGGGGCAGGGTGCGGTAGGTAGGACACAGTGGGGCATAGGGCAGGGCATAGTAGGCAGGACACGGTGGGCACAGGGAGGACGCGGTGGGCACAGGGAGGACGCGGTGCCAAGGACGTGGTGGGCAGGACATGGTGGGCACAGGGCAGGACACGGTGGGCATGGGGCAGAGCGTGTGGTGGGTAGGAAGCAGTGGGCACAGGGAGGGCACGGTGGGCACAGGGGAGGATGCAGTGGGCATGGGGCAGGACGCGGTGGGCAGGACGCAGGGAGCAGTGGGTAGGAAGCGGTGGGCACGGGGAGGGCACGGTGGGCACAGGGAGGACGCAGTGGGCACAGGGAGGGGCACGGTGGGCACGGGGCAGGACACGGTGGGCAGGAAGCGGTGGGGCACGGGGCAGGGCGCGATGGGCACGGGGATGCAAGCGGCACTCACCGAACCAGGCCTGCTGATCCCCTGCACCTCGATGGCGAGGCCGAAGTCTGCCAGCTTCACCGCTGCCCCTTTGCACTTGCTGGCCAGGAGCAGGTTCTCCGGGCTGCCACGGCAGCAGCGGGCACAGGGTGGCGAGGGGAGAGGGGACACCAGAGGGGGAGCAGAGGGGGCTTTGCCGCCGCCATCAAGCGGGTGCTGCCCACCTGCCTGTCCCCGTGCCGAGTGCTGGGGGGTGCCTGGGTGGCAGTCCCCCTGCCGTCCCTACGGTGCCACCAATGTCACCCCTGGCCTCACCCCGGCAATCGCCCCGCAGCCCTGCAGCCTCAGGGCCATGTCCCAACTCAGAGCCAGCCCCGAGCACCCCCCAGCCCCACATCCCACCTGGCTCACGCCCGCCCCCAGCACCCCAACGGGGGTTGTGTGCGTGAGCGGGGGGGTCACAGTGAGCACCTGGCTCAGTGCGGGAGGTCGCCGTGCCTGGGGAGTCACGTGCACCTCCAGAAAGGGGAGATGGCAGGTGGAGGCACCCAGAGCAGAGGGGACACCGCCAGCCCCACGGGGAGAGCAGTGACACCACCCCAGGACATGGGAGCTTGAGGACCCACAAAGCTGCCCAACCCCCCACCCCCCCGCCCCATATGTGGGGACACAGGGAAAGACCTGGGGAGGGGGGAGAAGCACCCTGTGCAGACAGGTGGACGGGGGGGGCACTCACCTTGAGGGTCCCTGTGGACGACCCCCATTTGGTGACAGTGGAGGACGGCCTCCAGGATCTGCTGGATGCAGTGGCTGCACGCAAACGTCAGAGGGGGGCGTCAGGGGCATGCTGCCCCCCCCCCCCGCCACCTCCCAACACCCCCCTGTCAGGGCCTCCTGGGACCTGCGCCCCCTCCAAATCAGCCCCCCCGCCCCGCTGCCAGCCGCCCGCTGCGCCCTGGGAGGGACTCTACAAAACAAGCCGTGATCTCATACTGGGGGGTGTGCTGAGCTTGGCACCCCCCTGTGCCCCTGCTTGGGGGGGTCACCCCCGGGGGGGGGACACTGCCTTGGAGGGAGGTCACCCCTGGGTGCCCATCAGGGGGTGCTCCCATCCTGGCATGGAGCCATGGGGGTCCACCCTAATGGTGCTGCTGTGCCCCCTCGCTGGCCATGGGGACCCCCCCCAGCCCTGCTGCTGCCTGGACACTGGGGTCCCCAGGACAGGACTCACGGGGGGGACAGGGGGGTGCGGGGAGGGCGGATGGAGACAAGACAAGAAAGAAAGATAGGAAGGAGCAGGGGGATGAGAGGCTGAAATGGGGGTGAAGTGAGGGGCCCCTGCCCGGCTGGGGGTGCTGGGGCGTGGTGTTGTGTGTGGGGTACCTCCCTGCAAGGGGTGGGGCAAAAATTTGGGGGGAGGGGGGGCAGAAAAAGGAGGGAGGAGAGAGCCCCAAAGCGGGGTCCCCAGCAAGGGGAGCGGGGGGCCGGGAAGCGGGATGCTCCGGCGGGTGGGGGCAGCGCAGGGGGCACGGCCCCCCCGCCACCCCCCCCCCCACCACATTATACTGACCTGTGCTCCCTCTGCACAGGGGCAAAGTGATGGGTGGGAGAAACGCGTGCTAATAGCTCATGGGACACAGTGACTGCAAAACAAAACGGGGGGCGGGGGGCGGGGGGCGGGAGTGGGGGCAGGGTGGGGATAAGGGGGTGAGGGGGCAGGATGGAGAGGAATGGGGTGGGAGTAGGGGGGTAGGATGGGGGGGTGGGGGGGAGGATACAGAGGCAGGAGGGAGAAGGACAGAGGGGCAGGTTGGGGGGCGGGGGGGGGGCAAGGAGGCAGGTCAGGGGCAGGTGGGGGGCAGGAGGCAAAACACAGGGAAGGGGGTGCCGGGGGGGGTAAGCAAGCAGGGGGGCAGCGGTGGGACGGACAGACACACAGACGGACACACGGACACGCAGAGCCCAAGTGAGGTGTGATGGGAGACAGGGGGGGCAGAGGGAAGGGCACGGGGAGGGGGGACGGGGGGGTGGAGATGGGGGGAACGAGAGAGGGGGAGAAACAATGTTGTGAAAGCCCAGAGACCACGGGGACGGGCACACGGTGGGCACACAGGGTGCTGGGGGCTCACTACAGGCACGGGGGGGCCCTGGGGGCCCCCCACCCGCCACCAGCCCCCCTGGCACATCATGACAGCACCAGGCCTCAGCGGCGGGGGTTGGTGGTGGGAGCATGGGGTGAGGGGGGGATGTGGGGGGGCCCACTGATCACCCGGCAGCAGGATGGAAGTTGGTGGGGGGTTACAATAAGGGGGTGGGCACCTCCCACCCACTCAGCTCCCCCCCCTGCCTGCCTTGCTGGAGCTGCCCCATCCCTGAAGCCCCCCCGGGGGATGGGGGGGGCACTGGGGGGGCTGGGGGTGTCCAGGGGACTTTGGGGGGGGGGGGGGCGGGGGGAGACATGGGGGCTCACCTGGCATCAGCTTCGCTGTAGTACTCCCGTGCCACGATGTCCTCAAAGAGCTCGCCGCCGGTCACCCTGCAACGCAGCCGGGGCACCGCGTCACCCTGGGACCCTGATGCCTGGGCACCCCGACCCCCCCGGGACCCCTCGATCCCCCCTGACCCCCCCAGCTGCACTCACAGGTCGAAGACGAGGTAATGGAAACCCTCCTCTGAGATGCTGTCATGGAGCCGCACTGCAGGGACAGGACAGGGACAGGGATGGGGACAGGGACAGGCTCAGCCTCGGCCCCAGGAGCCCACGGGCCCCGGGCAGCCGCCACGTCTGTCACACGTGTGTCCATGTCATGCAGCCCTCACATCTGCACCCAGTGTGTCACCGGGGGAGGCACCCAGCAGGACCCCAGGGGTAGGACCCCACCTGTCACCAGGGTGACACCCAGCATGTCCCAGGGGGCACCCAGCGTGTCCCTGGGTGGCAGACAGCACACCCCTGTGGTGGCACCCAGCGTGTCCCAGGACCCAGGGGGGCACCCAGTGTGTCGCTGGGGTGGCACCCAGCAGGACCCCACATGTCCCCAGGGTGGCACGCCCTCATGGTGGCACCCAGCGTGTCCCTGGGGTGGCACCTAGCAGGACCCCAGGGGTGACACCCCACACGTCCTCAGGTGGGCACCCAGCACATCCCAGGGTGGCACCCTGCGCACCCCCATGGTGGCCCCCAGCCTGTCCCCAGGGTGGTCCGGGCCAGGCACCACTCACCGATGTTGGAGTGCTTCAGCAGCCGGCAGATGCGGGCCTCCCGCTCCAGCTTCTGGTGGTCTGGGGGGACAGGGGTCAGCCAGCTCCCCGCCCCCCATCCCCCACCCCGGGGCCCCCCAGCCCCACCCGCGCCACAGGGGGTCCCTCTCCCCATCCCTGTCCCCAGCCCGAGGAGCCTGCAGGTGCCCGCTCGTGCGTGCACATGGCTCTGTGGGTGGGTGCGCACAGCTGTGCAGGTGCGTGTGGGTGTGCATGCGTGGTGTCACTGTGCATGCATGTGCCGGCGTGTACCAGGGCACACGAGTGTGTGGGTGTGCACCTGTGGGCACGTGCACCTGTGTGCGGGTTTGCATGTGTGTGCACACATGTGGGTGCATGGGTGTGTGGGTGTGCGCAGATGTGTACACACGTGTGCAACTGCGCATGTGTGTATGCACATTTGTGTGGTTGTGCATGTATGGATGTGTGCGTATGTGCCTGTGGGTGTGCAAACACGTGTGGTTGTATGTGTGTGTGCTTGTGCCCATGTGTGTGTGGGGGGGGGGGGTGGTTGTGCATGCGTTGTGGGTGTGGATGTATGTGTGGTGTCCCTGTCCCTGTGGGGGGTAGTACGTGTAGGTGTGCAGGTGTGCAGGTGTGCCTGCGCGTGCGGGTGTGCCTGTGGGCGGCTGTACCCATGTGCACGTGCACCTGTGTGTGCCACTGTCCCAGCTTGCGGCAGTACAACATGTGTGTGCAGCTGTACATCCATGCGGTTGTACCTGTGTGCATGGGTGCACCTTTGTGCACAGCTGTACCCACGTGTGCCACTGCACCCACATGTGACTGCACCTGTGTGCAACTGTACATCCATGAGGCTGCGCTCATGCGTGCAGCTGCACCTGTGTGTAGCTGTACACGTGTGTACATGTGTTTGCCACTGTATGAGTGTATGTGTGTAGTGGTACCTGTGTGTGTAGTTGTACCTGTGTGTGTACTGTGGTGTGCAGCTGTACCTGCGTGCATGGCAGTATCTGTGTGTGCAGGTGTACCTACAGGTGATGCTGTACCTATGTGTGGCTGTAGCTGTGTCTGCAGCTGTACATCCATGCAGCTGCACCTGTTTGCAGCTGTACACATGTGTACCTGTGACTGCCAGTGTACGAGCGCACGGCTGTACCTGTGTGTACGTACCAGGGGGTGCAGCTGTACCTGTATGTCTGTACATACATGCGTATCAGGGCGTGTGGCTGTACCTCTGTGTGTGTGTGTGATGTGTGTGTGTCAGGATGTGCAGCTGTATCTGTGTGTGTGTGAGGGCGTGTGGCTGTAGCTGTGTTTGTGTACATGTCTATCAGGGCATGTGGCTGTACCTGTCCACGTGCACACACGTGTGTACAGGGCATGCAGCTGTACCTCTGTGTGTATGTGTCTGTGTGTATCAGGTTGTGTGCCTCTACCTGTCTGTGCATGTGTGTGTGTCAGGGTGTGTGTGTGTCAGGGTGTGTGGCTGTAACACTCTGTATGTGTGTGTGTGTGCGCGCACATGCGTGTGTGTGTGTGTGAGCAGGGAAGGGCTGTGCCAGGCAGGGTGTGCACCTGCTCACAACCCCCCACGCCTGTGTGTATGTACACACACGTGTATAGCAATCACACACATCCCCCACCTGCACACACATGTGCACACACCCCCCACGTACAGCGTGCACAGGCACCCCCATGCACACTGTACTCAGAGCAAACACCTGTGCACATGCACACACACTCATGGCCAAGGTACATACACGTGTGTACACAGAGTACACCCCCATGCACTCAGTGCAACCATGTGCTGCCTGCTCACACGTGTGCACACCCCCACACCCATGTACACTGTGCACACACACCCCTCGCACAGGGTCACACACACACTGCTGAGGGGTGCACACACCCTGTGGCCCAGTACAGGCACACATGCATATGCCCTGCTCACACCTGTGCACACACATACACCCCCGCACATGCAGTGCACACACCTGTATACACACTGCACACATGCACTGCTGACATCTGCACACACAGCCACAAACCCACTGACACAGCGCGCGCACACTTTGCCTGCTCACAGCCCTGCACACACACCTGTGTGAGCACACACTCGTGCACCCCGCACTGCTTACATGTGCACACCCTCATGTACACACATATGTGCACACACATGTGCCTGCACACATCCATGAACACATACGTGCACATCACACACTACACACACCTGCGCATGCACACACCCCATGTACACATCACGCACACACCTGTGTGCACACACATGCACACATAGAGCTCACACTGTTGCACGCACACACTTGTGCACACACACACTGCACACACCCCATGTACACATCACACACAGCTCACACTTGTGCAAGCATGCACACACCCCCAGCACACACCTATGCACACATACACATGTACACGTTGGACATGCACTGCACACATCTGTGCGCACACATACCCATGCACACGCACTGCTCACACCCATGAGTGCACACACACGCACTGCTCACACCTGTGTGTACACACACTGCTCACAGCTGCGCGCACACAGACCCCTTTGCACAAAGCACATGCATATACACACGTCTGTGCATGCACACACGCAAAGAGCTGCTCATGCATGTGCACACCCTAGGGCACACCACGGCTGCTGTGGGGCTCCGAGGGGCACCCTGGGGCTGGGGGGGGGCGTCCCACAGGGTAGCAGGAGGGAGTGGGAAGAGGCAGAGCTGGATCCAGCCCCCGTGGAGCCCCCCCCACCCCAAGCATCATGCGTACCGCGGGTGTCACGGGCACCATGGGTGTTACCATGGGCACCCGGGTGGCCGGGCTGGGGGTGGCCCCGGGGTGGGTGCCGGGGGGTCGCTGGGGGGTCCTACCTCTGGCAGAGAGCTTTTTGGTGTTGATGATCTTGGCGGCGTACTCATGGCCAGTGCAGAGCTTGACGCAGCGCCGGACCACCGAGAAAGCCCCCCTGGGGAGGGCGGGGGGGACAGGCTCAGTGCCCCCCGCCTGTCTCAGCCCCCCCCCCCCCCGAAACCAGGCACGGGTGGGCTCCCACCCCGTGACTCAGCACCCCGGGGCCAGGGACTGCACCGGCCGTGACTCAGCACCCGCGGGGTGAACCCCGACACCGGGGGAGCCCCGATGCCAGTTGGCCCCCACCCCAGGCACGCTGGGGGCCTGCGGATGGGGGTGCTGGGGGGTGCCAGGTGGTGGGGGTGGGCTCGGGGGGGTGAGCGCCTCGGGGGGGCCTGGGACCAGCATCACGGAGGGGGTCGTGGGAAGGATCCGGCACCGGCAGCCCGTTGCCATGGGGACGGCGGGTGGCCCGGATGGCGGCGGTGGCCATGGTGGCGGCAGTGGCCATGGTGGTGGCGGAGGTGGTAGCGATGGTGGCAGCGGTAGCAGCGGGCACAGGGCCCGGCTGCGGGCCCAGTGGGGCTCGGGGAGCCAGTGGCCACCGGCAATCCCGGGGACAGGGACAGTGTGGTCATACTCACACTGGGCAGGGACACCCACTCGCCTGCAGCCCCCTCAAGCGCCACCACCACCTGTCCCCCTCCCAGGACCAACATTCCTGCCTGTCCCTGCCTGCCGGAGTCCCCAGGGCAGCAGGTGCTCAGCAGCACCCACGCTCGAGGGGTCAGGGCAGCGTCTGGGGTGGCACCAAGGAACCCCCTCAGGGGACAGCCCCCAGTGCTGGGCTGGGGTCACGGCAGAGCCTGGCAGCACCCCCGTGCCAGTAGCACCCCTGTGCCGCCACACCAAGGGTCCTGCGGGGGACACGTGGGCCCCAGGAGGTTGGGGGCCAGGTGCTCCCCTGCCACCACACCAGGTCCCCATGTCCTGGGGCACCGAGGGCCCCACACTGGCCCAGACGGTGAGGACCCTGCCACCACTGGCGGATGGGGGGATCCCCTCTGGCCTTGCACCCCCCGGCCACCCCATCCCCTCCCACGTGGCCCCGGGGACAGGGGGACACAGTGGGTGCCAGCTCCTGTAGGAGGGACGACTGCTATTTGCTGTGCCCCCCCGCCCTGTGCCTCAGTTTCCCCACCGGCCGTGGGCAGATGTCCCTGGCAAGCCGGGCACGGGGGGAGACACGCACAGTGGCTGGTGGGTGACATGGAGGGATGGGGGGATCTGCGTTGCCATGGCAATCAGGACAGGCTGGATTTGGGGGAAAGTGAGGGAATAGCCCCTGATGTCACCACATCTCCCCCCACCCTACCCCCCCAGGTACCCCCAAAGGGACCACATCTATCCCTGCAAAATGTCCCCCGGCTATGGGGGGCGTACCTTCTGCCCCGACAAGGTCTGCCCCCACATGCCCCACCCCCCCAGTTTTACTCCCTCCGGTCTGCATGGGGGTCCAGGGGATCTGCCCCCGCCCCATGGCCTTTGGGTCAAATTAGCCCCCACCCCAAACGAGTTTCTCCTCAGATCCCCCCAACACACATCCCGGGGGGGGGTCATGGATGGAGGGGTGGCTGGGGAGGTGGAAGGATGGGGGTGGGAGGGGCAGGGGGGACCTGGGGATCTTTAAGGACTACGGGTCCAGAAGGGCTGGCATCTATAAGGACCGGTGGCTGGGGGAGGGGGCAGCAGATCTGGGGAGTTATATAAGGCCCAAAGGGGTCTAACGGGGGCTGGGGGCTGAGAAGGGGCTATAAGGACCAGAGGGGAGACATGGACGGGTCTATAGCAATGGGGGGCGCAGAGAGATTGGGAGATCCATAGGGGTGGGGGGCAAGGGGGCCTGGAGGATGGGGGGGGTCTGAAAGGAGCAGGTGCCCATAAGTACTCAAGGACAGGCTGGAGGATGAGGGATGGCTATAGGGACTGGGGGGTGTAGGGGCTTCAGGCGGGGGGGCGTCTGTCAGGATTGAGGGGGTCTGGGAGGTCTGTAAGGACTGGTGCGGCTGTAAGGGCTCGGGGCGGGGGTGCGGGTATCAGTAAGGGCTTCGGAGGGGTCTGGAGGGATGGGGGTCTATAAGGACTGGGGCGGCTCTAAGGACCAGAGGATCTTCAGAGATGGGGGTGTGCGTGTGTGTGTGTGTCTGTGAGGACGAGGGGGTCTGTAGGAGCAAGGGAGGGCTGTAAAGACTGGAGGGGGGGGGGGGGGGCTGTAGAAGCCAGGGGCGGGATCGGGAGTGCTGGGGGATCTATAAGGACTGGGGGGCCAGGAGACATGGAGGAGGGGGTCTGTAGAGATGAGGGTCCATAGGGTCAAGGGTGGCTATAAGGACTGGAGCATCTATAGGGCTGGATGATTGGGGACCGGGGCGGGGGGGGGGGGGGGGGGGGGGGCGAAAAATGGAAGGATTGGGGGGGTCTGGGGTGATTGGGCATAGTTAAGGACTGGAGGGGGGTTGTCAGGAAAGATCAGGGGGGCCTGTAAGGATGGGGGGGTCCCTGGGGAACAAGGGGGCTGCAGGGACTGGGGGGTCCATGGGGACGGGGGTTACGTGGAGGAACTTGGGGTCCGGGCGGCCCCGGGGGCTGTAAGGCCCCGAGGGTCCCTGCGGCTGGGGCGGGGAGGGGAGATGCTGGGGGGCAGGCACCGGACCGGCGGGGGGCCGGTATTGGGGGGGGGGGGGGGGCAGGGCCAGTACCGGGGGGGAGGGCAGTACGGGGCGGGGGGGGGGGGGGGCAGCCGGGGGGGGGGGGGGGGGCTGGGCAGGGCCGGTAAAGGGGGGGGGGGCGGCGGAGGCGGTGGGGGAGCCGGTCCCGGGTGCCCCGTCCCGCGGAGGAAGGGGGGATGCGTCACGTCTGCACCGAGCAGCGGCCGGAGCCCCGGCCAGCGCCCCCCGCCCCCGCCGCCCCCCGCGCTCCGCCCACGGCCGGTGCCGTGCCCGTGCCCGGTGCCGGTGCCGGTGCCGGTGCCGGCGGCCCTTACTTGCCGATCTCCTCGTAGAGCTGGTACTCGTCGGTGAAGCGGGTGCAGGGCACGGTGGTGGCCATGCTGCCGCCGCGCCGCGCCGCAATGAGCCGCCCCGGCACCGGCTCCGCTCCGGCTCCGGCTCCGCCTGGCGCGGGGGGGGCGGGAGGAGGCGCTGCCGGGCCGGGGGAGGCACCGGCCGGGGGAGGCACCAGTCCGGGACAGCCCCCGCCGCCCCCCATCCCCCCCCCCCCCACCGCGGCTGGGATCCCCCCCACCCCCGGGGCACCCGCCGCCTCGGACCTGCCCCCGCGCCAGGGACCACCCCCCCACTCGTCGCCACGCGCGCCCCCCCCCAACCCCCCGGGGCTGGACCCCCGGTACCCCGCGGGGATCCCCCTCTCCCCAGTGGCTCCAGGGCCAGACCACCCCCCTGCGACCCCTTTATCTCAAATGCCCCGCGGGTGGAGGGACCCATGTCCCCCGTGTGTTGTGTGTCCTCCCCAAAAAAAGGTCCCATATCCAGACCCGTCTCCCTGATTCCCCCCTCCCAAAATCCCCGTATCTAGACCCCCTCCCACAGATCCCACACCACCTCCACAAAGGATGCCAAACTCAGATGCCCTCACCCCGAGGACCCACATCCCCCCCCCCCCCAAAGTCCCCATATCCAGACCCCCTCCTCGGCACCCCCCCAATATCTCCATATCCAGATCCCCTCCCAGGGACCTCACGTCCCCCCAAAGGACCCCAAATCCGTGCCCCCCCAGCCCCCATCCGCCCCCCAAAAGACCCCAATATCCAGACACTCCTCTCAAGGATCCCACATCCACTCCCTCCACCATCCCCCTCCACCCCCCCCGTGGGACACCCCCCAATATGGAGCCCCCCCGTACACCAATGTCACCCCCAATGTCACCCCAAACAACCCCTCCAGGCTTTAACACCGCCCCCCTGCCCGAGGCAAAACACCGGGGGGGGAGCAAAATCCTGTCCTCCCCGCCCCCGCCCCCAGGGCACCTTGAAGCCCCCCAGTGCCAAAGGCTTGCTGAGGGGGCAGGCTGTTTTTGGGGGACACACACAAGAGGCCACCAGCAGGCCCAGGGCCTGGCTGGGTGCCACAGCCCGCCGTGGCACAGTGTCACCAGTGGGGCCGGGGGGTGAGCGGGGGGTGGGTAGGTGCCCACCCTGGGGCGCAGGGCGAGTGCGGGTGGGCGGCTGGCGGCTGGCGCTGCCGTTGCCATGGGGACCGTGGGCGGCCGTGGGGGACTGCGCCGAGCCCGGTTATATTTGTGCATCGCCACCGAGAAATTTCAGCACCCAGCATGGGGGAGATGTAGGGGGGACACAGGGACAGGGAGCTGGGGAGCTGTGGGGCGAGATCCCAGGTCGGCACCCCCAAAGCCACCAGGCACCCAGTGCCCACCTCACTAAATCCAGCCCCACCCCACCCACGGGATCCCATATCCACCCCCAGAAAGGACCCCAAAATCCAGCCCCTCCAGGGATCCCATATTCAACCCCAAAAGGGACCCCAAAATCCAGCCCCCCCTGGTGATCCCATATCCACCCCCACAGAGCCCCAAAATCCAGCCACCGCTACCACACGGGTGGGACCCTCTCCCCAGCCCCATGCTGGGGACATGAGGGTCACTGGCAGACGTCCCCATGTGTCTCCCTTGGGTGTTCCTGTCCCCGGCCTTCAAGCAGGGTGGTGCTGGGGGGGTCAGGCCACACACGTGCCCCCTGGGTGGTGGCACCGAATCACTCGCAGGCCCCCTGCTCAAGAAAGGTGTTTATTGCAAACCAAGGGGAAGGGGAGGTGGGGGGGCAGGACGATGGCTGGGGACCCCCGGCTCATGCGCCTCAAGGTGGGGGGGGTCAGTGGGAAGCTGCAAGAGCCAAACTGGGTCTGGGGGTGGGGTGGGCAGGGCACAGCTCCCATGTGCCCACTCCCAGACCCCAAAGTGCTGTGCCAGGGAAGCCCAGATGTTTCCTGGCCGCTGCCCACTGGTACGGGGAGGGGCTGGTGGCCCCCCTCCCAGGTACCCCGAAGCACAGCCTGGACACGCGCCTCCCCACCGCAGTGTGTTGGTGACAGCCCCGCTGACCTCTGCCAACCCCCTGAGGAAAGGGGAAGCAAGCCCCGGGGGCTGGCTGGGGTCTCTGCCCACCACCCACCTCCGGATCCCCTCCGGTGATGAGCTGAAGGGGGGTGAAGCCAGAAGACCCCCCCCTCCCCGCAGCACCGCAGGGGGCCCTGTGGCCAGGCAGGGGCAGGGGCTGCGCAGCACCCATGGGAGATCCCGGAGCAGGGCCCAGTGCGGGTAGCTGGGGGTGCCGGGCAGGCAGGGAAGCAGGCAGGGTGTGGGCAGGGGGGTAGGCCACCCCCATGTGCCCCCCCCCATCCCTGCTGCCAGTAGCCAGAGCTGTGGAGAGCACAGCTCCAGCCATGAGGGCCAAAGCTGCCCCGTGCCAGGGTGGGGAGGGATCTGCACCCCAAGAAGCCTGAAAAGAAGCATCGACAGCCACCAAAAATAATAATTATGTCACCCAACGAGCTCCGTCTATTCCGGAAAAACAACAGAGCCATCACCAGCGCTAGGCGAGGAGAGGAGAAGGGTCCCAGCCGCTTGGGTTGCCTTGGTGATGGGACGTAAATCTGCATTTGCCAGGTTTCCCCGCACACACATCAAACCGCCGAGCCCAGTGCCAGTGTGCCGGGTGGCAAAGGCAGTGGAAGGGCACTGGTGGCATGCATCATTGGCAAGAGGGTTACGGGCACCAGCACTGACTGTGATGGTCCTGGGTGGGCGTCTGGGTGGGTTTCTCCTCTCCCCACTTTGTTTCTTGGCTGCTTCTTGCCACTGTCAAAACTGCACGGCGCCAGGAGAGATGTTGAACATGGAGGGGTCGAACTTCTGGCCGCGGAAGGGGGAGCCCTCAGTGTCCCAGCCCTTCTTCAGCATCTCGTGCACCTTCTGCAAAGAGGCCCCAGGCTCCTGTCAGGCTGCGGCTGACCCATGCCTTCGCCCATGCCCCTCACCCTCCCTGCCACCCCAGCTGAGGGTATGTCAGGGCTGCGCGGCCACCCGATGCATTGAAGGGGGTCTTGGGGCTCAGCAACGGCACCCCTCCACCCTGGGTGACGGCTGCAGGATTTCCAAGGGAGCACAAGGGCTGCCGCGCTTCACCCACCCTCCTCTCACCTGCCCAGGCAAGGGCAGGTGGTGCGGGGGGCTGGGAGGGAGCGATGGGCGACGGCAGGTAGCTGAACCCAGACCGGGGTGGGTGCATCCCAGAGCAGATGCAGCAGGCGGATGGTGGGGCTGGCTCTGGAGGGAGGCACACGGATGTGGGGCCCATCACCAGCACAGGGGGGCTGGGGTCACCTGCATTTGTCATGGTGCAGGGAAGGGGAAGATGGCAGCGTGTGGGCAAAACCAGGGACTAGCAGCACATCATGCCCCCGGACTGGAGATGTGGGGAGGCGCTGTGTGAGGAGGAGCTGAGATGGAGTGGAGCTGTGAAGCTGCCCCACGCCGCACCCTTTCACCAGCAACAGGACCCACGGAGGAGCTGGTGGGCACGTGGCAGGGCTGAGCTGGTGGCACAGGGTGGCTGGCACCTACCAGCTCGTGGCTCTGGGGCTTGCCCTGCAGCTTCTGGTGGTAGTCAAAGGTGAGGCGGTCTAGCACGGCATGCTCCTCCTCATCCACCGTGGCCATGGAGCGCTCCTTGTTGATCTTGTCGATGTCAATTTGCTCCTCGCCCTCCAGGATGGCATTCCACCAGTACTCGTCCCCCTTGTTCAGGTTGATCTGGGGACAAGGTGCGGGTCAGAGGAGAGCGGGGAGAGGAGCCTCCGTCCTGCCCCTGGGATGCGTTACCCCCCAGCTGCTCCACACCTCCGTGCCAGCGATGCTGTGAGCTCGGCTGTGCCCGTGCATTGCTCCACAGCATGGCTGGGGCTTGCCCGTGAGCAGAGGTCCTGCTCACCACCGATCGAGCCCCAGATCCCCCCCATGGCTGGCAGAGGGGGAGAAACACTCACCCCCCTCTCCCTCGGCGGTCTGAGGGCTTTGCACCCCCGTGCGGCAGTGCTCCACACCCCAGCTCAGGCCTCTGGGCTGGAAGGCACCGCTGAAATCTTGGCCCACGCCGCGGCTCGAGGCCAGGGCAGGTGTCCTCCACGGGGCGCCTGACGTGGGCAACGCCAGCCCGCGGCTGCGAGGCCAATGCAGCAGCAGCAACATGGTACAGGGCCCGGGGAGCCGGCCGGCTCGTCTGCAGCCACCCAGGAGCTGAGCCGGGCACCTGGCAGATGAGGAGGCCCTGCCTGGCAGAGCATGGCGCCGGGGCTCCCAGCACCGCAGCGCTGCAATTTCACATTTCCCTAACCCAGAAGGAGCCCTCGGCTCGGCTCCCCCGCTGGGCTTGCTCCACAGGTGGGAGCGTGGCAGCAAAGGAGGCAAAAATGTCACCCACTGCTCCATGCTGCCCCTGCTCACTGCCAGCACCTACCTCCCGCGGCACCACAGCTTGTTGGCCACCCAGGAGGGGTGATGTGAGGAGAGGGGACATCCCCTCGCCTCCAGCTGACATCCTCGCTGGCAAAAGCCACTGGCCATAGCCGTGGGCATCCGAGACGCATGAGCACAAGCAGCACCTTGCATGGAGCTGGACAGCCAGAGGGGCTGCGCCGGCTGCCAGCAAGTGCCAGCGTGACCACGGGGCATCCCTTTTTTTTTTTTGCCAGGAAGGGTGGACTTCTTTCTCCTGTATTATTTTAGCAATAATCCCAGCAGCAACAAAGATGTATGGCATTCGTCGGCCTCTGCAAAATCATCAATAAAGGCAGACAATACAATTTACTCAAACCTCCCTGGAAGCTCAACAGCTCTGGGGGGGAAAACACGGGCAGCCATTAGAGTTACGGAGCCGGGTGTCTCTCTGCTGTGCAAAGAAAAGGAACCAATTAATACAGGAGGGGGTGGCTGGGGCTTAATCCTTCTGGGAGAGCAGAGCCAGTAAAATATTCCATCTTGGGGAAGGCGTTAGTTTTTCCAGCTAGCCAGGCGTGCTTCATCTCCTCTTAATTGCACAGTTCCACTTTTGAGGGGAAGAAGAGCCGCTGAGGGTTTGCTCGTGGGCTTCCCAACCCTGGGTGGGCAGGTGGAGGAGCAGCAAGCTCCCTGGGGAACATCGCCCCCTCAGTGGGCAAGACCAGCCGTGGGTCAGCAGGCCCGGCCAGCCCTGGCCTGCCACAGTAGCACCCTCCAGGCTCACTGCTGCTTCTCTGGATGTGAAACAAGAGGAATGTCCCCACAGTGCCACCGGCAAGACATGAGCTGCCCTGGTGATGGCTTCAGTGCAAGCTGTGCTCTCATGGCTTCGCTGCCCAGCATGCGTGGCAAGGCCCTGCTTGGGATGTCCCCGCCAGAGCCAACCTGGCAGCAAAGGGATGAAGGGATGCTGGAGGACTTCCCGGCTGATCAGGCATCGCCTCACATCCATTTGACCATCAGGGGAAGGAAAATCCATCCCCTCTCCCTTCCCTACCAAACCCCCTTCCTCCCTGGCACCCTACCACTGTTCCCCACCACCAGCAAACCCCAGGGAACCCCCACGGAGCCGCAGACCAGGTGGGAAACACCCACGAGACCTGAATCCCCCTCGTCTGCAGACCACCCGCAGTGAAAGACAGCGGAGCTGCTGCTGTGAGCGCCAGCCTGGGGATCCTTTCCTCCTTCCCCGCCCCATGCGTGGCCCTCACTTTATTTACCGCATACTGTTTCCCACCCTGCTGGGAAGACAGAATTATTCATTTCCTCACCAGCTTTTCTTCGGTGTGCAGCCATACAGCACTGACTGCTTTGCAAACAATAATTAATTAACCTCTGCAGCCCGCCTTGTGCACACAGGGGAATTTGCTCATCCCCCTTTATTCCACAGGGAGCAAAGTAAAAGTGGGACTCGCTCCATGGTGGGAGCCCCACTTTCTGACATGAGCCTCTAAAACACCCACGAGCCAGGGCAAAGCTCCCGTCACCTTGAGTTTGGGGTATTGTGACTCAAAGCGGTGCTAGAGCACTCACTGAAGACAGGTCCACCCTCCAGGACCGGAAGCACAGGCTCAGGTTGATTTCTTGAACATGGTTCTGCTGGCAATCTCAGTTGATTCAGCCCATCACTTGCCTGGGCACCTGGGCTATGAGAGCTTGCAGTGATGGAGACGTGGGCTGGAGCCTCACCAAGTGCTTGGGTGCACAGCTTTGAGGTAAGGGAGAGCTGAGAGACCATGGCAGATCTCCAGGCCCAGCCCAGGCAGGGTGATGCCCTGCGAGCACCAGCCGTCACCACCTACAGAGAAAGGCTCTAGCACTTGACCGACAGCACCATGCGAGGCTGCACACTTCCTCAGGTAGTGCTCTGGAAACCCTGGGGCGCTCCAGGAAGGAGCAGGGCTTTTTTCACAAGGACAATTCTCAATCTGATTACATTTCTTGCTTTGAGACAAGGCAAAAGCTTTGCTTGCACTTGACGCTGCCACTACAAGTTTCCCAGCCAGCAGCTCAGGCTGATCCTCCAGGGCCCTAGAAATGCTGATGGCCATTTGCCAGAGGAAGGATCAGGTCCCTGCAGCACACCTGGGCTCTTGGTCAGACTTCTTCCTCTCTGCTTTTTAGATTGGTGGGTCCCAAAGGCCTCCTGGGCTGTCAAGAGATCCTTCACCCACAGCCAAAAGGGGTCAAAGCCTTGCTGAGTCTTTTGGGGTGTACAGGAAAGCAGGAACAGCCTCTGCTGTTTCTCCCTGAGAGGGAGGCTTGTTGGCGGGACAGCCCAGCTGCTGTTTCCAAAGTCGGCAGCACCCTTGCGACACAGCACACACATTCCCAAAGCTGGTGTCTTGAGAGGTGAACTGTCAGCCATGAGGGGCAGGGGCTGCTTCCCGGCTGGTGTGCTTGGCATCGACAAAGCACAGGGGCTGGCTGAGGATCTGCCGGGCAAGGAGGATCGCTGCAGGCAGGGATGGGCATACGGGAGGCGCAGGACACTTGGCAGGCACATCTGTGGCCAGGAGGGATCCTCCAGCAGCACATGAACGGGGTGACAGGCATCATTGGCATGGACACAGTGTCATGTCACATCTCCATGTCCTGCCAAGAAGGTCACAATTCTTCACTGCTGGTGCTGGGTTTTGCCATAGATGAGGGTTCTTCTCCAATCCTAAATACCTTGTCAGAGCTGGAGAGATGCTGCCAAGGGATATAAGCAGGTCTTGGAAAAACAACCTCTCACCACTTGCTTTCTTTCTGGAACAACAGCAGCCACTGCCCCAAAAGTCAGTGGAAGATGTTTAGAGGGTACGGAGGAGGCAGCAGGCGACGTTTCCAGCAGCATGTGGAGGGCAGGGTGGAGGGAAGGCACCGCAGATTATTATTAACTTGGCCTCACAGCTTGTAAGATGACAAGCTGAAGACTGTAATAGCTGTTCAAGGTAGGACTTGGTGACAAGAGCCCAAGCATGGATAATAAATGCTGGAGAGGAGGAGAAAAAGAGAGGGAACGGGGAAGAAAGTCCTGAACAACAAAAATGATCCCAAAATGTGTTGTGCACAACACCCAGCAGAGATTTCTAAAAACAGCTCGTGCAAAGTTATTTTAATCTCACTTTTGACAAGCAAGCGGGTGTGACAGAGAAGGGAGGGCACCGGGATTATGCCCAAGACCAGGGCTTCGGCATGGCACCGCAGGCAGAGGCACAAGCCTGAGACATGGCTCTGAGCAGGAGGAGGTGTGGACAGAGCCGCTGCCACGCATCGCGGCCATCAGCAGAGTGTCCTGCTTCGAAATGACACCCGCTGGGTTTCTGCTGCAGCCGGGCTGTTGTGCAAACCATGAGTATGCCAAAGGATGAGATGGGAAATGTGTTGGTGCTCAGCCCAGGCTCCAGCAGGGAGAACCTCACAGAGCAGGAGCGGTCTCTGAGCGCTGGGAAGAGGGGAGTGCTGGGGCTGCTGGAGAGTGAGCAGATGTGTGATGAAGAGGATAAATTGATAAGAACACCAGATAGGATTGGGGAAAGCAGAGCTAGGCGGGGTTATAAGGCAAATTAACCTTCTTTGGGTAAGAGCTGGGGGGAGAAGGGAGGCCAGTTGATGAAAACCCAAGAACGGCCATCCTGGAGCCAAGGAAGGGACAGGGGAAGCTGAGGACATTCACAGGAAGCGAGAGGCATTACAGCTCAACGGCAGCATGGAGAGCGCAGGGATCCTGATGAACCTTGACGTATCCTGCCAGACTGCACAGGACTCAACAGCCTCTCTGCACAGAACTGGGTCTTGCCCAGACGGACAAGACCAAGCAGGAGAGACCAAGTACCTCCTCAGTGCATGGACCAAGCTCTGCCCACCGGGATTGCCTCAACTCACAGACCACAAAAACACAAGCATGCACAGGTTTTTTCTCCAGACAAGAGCTGCTGAGATTTCCCAAGCAGTAGCCAAGGTGGCCAGGATCTCCTCAGATGATTTCGACGCTGGCACTGGGTGAATTTGGTTTCAGCTGCATCCCCACCCTGCCAGGGGATGTGGTTCCCTGGGTTGTGGGGAGGGAAGCCAGGTAGCCAGGTGGCACCTTGTGGTATGTTGCAGGACAAAGACATTCCCGGCCACCACATTTGGAGTTCACATGGACCTGTGCAACATGCGGGTGCGAAAACTCGGGCACAGAAAGGGCCTGTATGCCCCGTGAGCCCTCCAACCAAACCCAAACGGCTCCCATCCAGTCCCCTCCCAGGCGCTGAACAAAGCCATTCTTTAACACAAGGCTGGGTGTCTCCTGATGAATGAATCGGGAGGAGTTGCAAACCACTTTTGGCTACTCTGAGCACGGAAAAAGGAGATGCTCTTGGGTGAGAATTACTCACTCTGCTCCAGTTACCTTACAATTCTTCAAGCGAAATTTCATCCCACCATCAATATGTTGGCAGCCAGCTGGAGATCCTCACAACCCTGCGCTCGCGCTAATTTGAGGCAAGACCCAGCTCTAGGGTTGGAGGTAATGGGACCACTCCCCGCTGCCCATGGCCGCTCCAGAAAACCCTGAGTCCCGCTCCACCCGCATGCCGTTCCCATCCTCCTCCGGCACTGGATATTTAACAAACATTGCCTCCGTTGCTGATCCTGGGAACACCCACCAGGGACTCTCATCTGCGCTGCAAAGCCACCCATTGGGCCACCTCCTCTTGTATGGGTTTACTTCTTCCCAAGATTGTTTCTCTTCCCAGATTAGTTAATTTTCAAGAAGCTTAAGAACATTCAGAAAATGCAGGTTAATGATGCCACTGTCTCCTTTTCACATCCTTTCAACAGCCTAACGGAGTCAGAGAGGCTCCTCTCTCTTGCAGGGACCTCATCCTTTTGGTACCGGTCTGTCATCCCAGAGTACATCCGTACAGATCTGCAGTGGCCAGGCAGTGCCCGTGCAGCATCCCCACGCACCACCCTCAGCTCTTCTGCCTCTGGCAGCACACTCCCACTCGATTTCCTGCTGTGGGGGCTTGGCTTTGGGTGCCTGTCTGCTGCCACCCTCGTGACATGAGGCGGAAGGCTTGAAGCCGGCTTCTTCCCTTTCAGGGACGGTGCTGCCTGCATGGGGTCAGGAACAGCCTCACATGCCTGACCCATGCAGCCAACATCCCCTCCTGCGGCTCGCGACAGCCTTGATGCTCCTGAAACTCTTCCAGGAAAGCCACTGGGTGGAAAAGGAGAGGACAAAGATGGCCACAGGTGGCAAAACCCAACTCCTGGCACAATCCTGGCTCCAAAACTCGCCCAGGAGTTTGGCAACTGTTTGACACTCAAGATTCCAGGCTGATGGCCACCAGCACAACCCCCAGGACGGCTTCAGCTGTGGACACAGCCCCAGGATAGCAGAACTCAAATCCTCAGCCTGGACATCTGGAGCACACCAGAAATGAGTCACAAGGCTGGGAACTCACCAGTAACACGCTGCTGGGCACCAACAGCCCCCAAACCATCTCAACAGGGAAGATAACTCTTCCCTGTTGAGGTACACAGCAAGCCACGGTGCCTGCTGAAGGCAAACAGAGAAGTAGCCACAGTGACGCCTTCAAACAGAGTAAGTAAGAAACATAAGGCAGAACAGAACTGAATGGCAGGGAACGGGCATCTGCCGGGATGCCAGGGTAGGACCGAGGCCAGGGGAGTGAGAGGGCAAAGCTAGCAGGGACAGGTGCACAACATGGGCACCACGGTGCAGTGCCATGGCCCGCCTCTGCTGGCAGGCCCCGTGTGCTGGCATCAGGGGACCGTGACCACCTCTAGGTAACAGATGTGCTCCCACCACCACAGGCTGGAGCTTGCGGACCTTCCTCATCCTGATGGATGCATTGCTCTGCCAGCACCTCGCTGCCACTCACCCAGAGGGGCAGCTCAGGAGCTAGAGGCAGGGCATGGCACACAGGCAAGGGTAGAATGAACTGGATGATGGGCAGGGGAAGCCAGACACAGCCAGATCTGGCTCAGACTTCCAGCTGCTCCGGTTTTCCAGGTCAAGCCCAGCAGAGCTGCAAGCCAAGGTGCAGAGACATGGCTGGAGCGGACTGCCCTTACCAAAATGCACTTCCCTGGCTCCAGGCTCCAGAGGGAACTCTCTGTATTGATCTTGTGGGTGAGTTTCCCTTCCATGAGGACGCGCTGGTTGCTCCCCTCCAGCACAGCTACGCGAATTGCGTTGCTGCTGATACCCACAGACACCTGGAAACAGAGAGAGAAAATAATCAGGAAGGTCCCTGCTTGCCCTCTGGCTTGTGCTAGTTGGGATGCAGGGTCAAGTGCGCTCGCTGGAGATGAGAGAGAGAGAAGAGCTTTCAGACCTGCATGTAGCAGGAGGGTGGGAATCCCACTATTGTTTCAGAGCAAATAGCAACACCTTGGAGGAGTAA
This sequence comes from Falco peregrinus, assembly GCF_023634155.1. NCBI lineage: Eukaryota > Metazoa > Chordata > Aves > Falconiformes > Falconidae > Falco > Falco peregrinus. The sequence goes on from NC_073737.1 coordinate 6,072,939, forward strand.
GGAAAGCTCTCTGGGGAATGGAAGGCAGCAGGGCCCAGCAGACAGAGCCCTAGAGGGAAGTGATGCAGCTGCTTCTGCCACTGCGATTGCCCTGTGCCTCAGTTTCCCCACAGAGAAAACCGGCAGCACTACAGGCCTCCCCCATACAGTGCTCAAAGGTTGGACGCCCACCTGGTGCAACCGAGATCTTTAGGAGCACAGTGGGTGCCTGGTTGTCACCGCGATGAGCCGGGCATGGGTATGCATCTTCCTCGGGGCTGAGTGCTCCCCTACCAAGCAGAAGCAATTCGGGGATTTCTACACTGGGAAAGGCTGCAGCAGCTCATCCCCACTTCTGCTGCACTGCACCGACAACATGCTCTTTGGCTCCATTTCTGCCGCCAGAGCCAGCGCTGGGCTCAGCCCAGGCCTCCCATCGGGCATGCGAGGAGGGGCCACGTGTGGAAGGGACACTGCGGCATGGCTCCCTTTCTCCCCACCACGGGGGCGAGGGGATGAGGCAGCTCCATCCCCAGGAGCAGGGCCAGCTCCCGCCTGCAGGAACCATATGGGGAACCCTGCTCTGACCTGCTGCAGAGGTGACACGGCCCTCCCCCGAGGAGACAGAGGCAGACTGCGACTTTGCTGCACGGCACGCAGTACCCTTGGTCTCCGGAGAGACCATATGCTCTCTCCTTTCCCCTTCGGCCCTGAGCTGCTGCCAGCAGAGAGCCTGAGCCAGGCCAGGGGATTAGGGGAGGACCTGGCTGGGAAGGGGCAGGTTTGCTGCCCCAGGTGCAGCCCCATCTCTGGCCAGAGAGGAGGGACTGCAGTGACATTTGCCTGCATTCTCTCCCAGAGTTCCCCCAGATCTTCCTCCCGCTCTGCAGATCTCATTTGAAATGTTATTACATTATCCATTACCTAGGAGATTTCCAGCAGCTCACTAGCTCCACGCAGGCAAGAGACAGGCAAAGCTGCTCCAGCCGGGGAGGGCACCCTGACTGCATGATTGATGCCACCTAGATAAAGCCCCCAGACCTGCAGCGTGTGACAGGGAGCTGCCAGGGCTTCGACAGGAGCAGAGGAAGCCCAGCACACACGGCACAGGGTGACACCGGGACTGAGATCTGATGCTGACGGCTGGGAGCAGGACCATGACTGGAAGGGGATCGGGGAAGGGACAGGAGCTCCAGCTCTGCCAGACAGGAAAGAATACCTGGCTTCCACCTGGCATGTGGCTGCAGACAGCCTCTGTGAAAGCAGCTCCTCCTGGATGGGAAACATCTCTGAGGAGGCTGCAGCCTGGAGCAGCTTCCTGCAGTCCAGGCCTGAGGCCTCACCACAGGGACAAGGTGTGGGGATGAGGCTCTGCTCTCTCCCACCACCTTGTGCCCTGGTGCCGAGGCACATGGACAGGGCTCCTGACACCACATTCTCAGTACAACAACAGGGCCTGCCCAGAAAGGGTCAAGGGCAATAAAACAAGGTGACCCCCAAGTCACCTTCTGGGGGAGCTTCTTTGGGGCATAGAAGGCCAGGGCGGCTGGAGATATGGAAGGCACAGATGCAGCATCATGCCTGTGGGATCCAGGGGGACAGCAGCAATCAAGTGTGAGAGGGGTTTTATACCGAAGTAGATGCACAAGACAGCTGGTGGGGCTGAGGGACATCTCTGAGATGGCTCTGAGATCACCAGGGCATTAGGACAGGGAGTGGGGAAACTCAGATGGAAGAAGAGATCCAAATGGGGCAGCCTCAAGCCAGCCACCTGGCTGCACAACCAGCCGGCCCAAGGAACTGCAATACTCGCTTCTACCTGCAGCCAGAAAAAAAGGCCCCTCTTGGCACATCAGCCCACTGGGAGTGGTGACAGGGGACACAAGCAAAGCATGCACTGCTGGAGAGCCCTGACTGCCCTTGCGTGGAGAGAAATGTCTGAGAGGACTCACGTGTGCACATGGTCGTGCCCAGTGAACACAGGGTTTGGCACACATGGGCAGTGGCTCCTTCTTGGGTGCCTTCGTGGAAAAACTGCCTCTGCTTGGTGGAAAAACCTGCCCAACTCTACTGAGCAGGGTGGCCAGGTTCTTTGAGGAGCTGCCCTTCCTTCCCCCGTCCCCTGCCACCTGAACTGTCCTGCCACGCTGTGCTCAGGGCACACACAGCCAGCAAAACCAGGGTTTGCCAGAACTGTGCATGGACAGCCTGCACCTGACCCCAGTGGGAAGCCAAGGGCAATCCCGTGGAAAACATTGTCCTGGCAGCACAGCCATCAGCAGGGGCACCCCCAAGTTTCCGATAGCTGCTTGTCCCCCACCATGTGCTCACCACAAGCAACTCTGCCCCCCAAAATGCCTGGCTTTCCTGGCGCTCGCAAGCAAACCCAGATCTCGGCTCTCTGCCGTGGCTTTCCACCACAGTAATTTCTGCGCACACTAAAACGCCCACACCCGCCCACACAAATCAAACAAGCAAACACAAACCTATGAAGGAATCTAGCTCGTCTCCTCTGAGCCAGGCAAAAAGAGAGGCTTGTTGTCATTATCTCTATTTAAGTGCTCAGGAAGTGCTGAGATCCATGGGCCCCTGTTGCGCCCGTAAGTAGATCAGAGAGGTGGAGACCACAGAGGAAGATGCTCCCACCTACCCCATTGCCCATTTGTGCTCCATGGACACTTTTTTTGAGCTCCATACAAGGAAACCTTAAGCTCACCCGAGTGAAAATGTGCCATAGCAACAGCCTGAATCCAAAAAAGTGTCATAAGGAAGATTCTGAGCAGCATTAGAGCTGGGCGCACTCTGAGCCCAGGGACCTAATGGGGGAGATTTTTAATCTTGCCTTGGCAGGCACAAGCCAAAAACCTGATAATTTTTTAAAAAGATGTAGCTGTGTGGTGAACGTAGGGGAATGCTTCTCTTTTGCAGGAACCCATCAACAATGTGTCTGAAGTCCATCAAGCTTTAAAATGGCTCTGAACCACCTTGCTTTGGCCTGTGACCCAGCCTATCTGCTTCCAGCCCCCTGAGGCTGGAGGACATTTATAGGATCACTTTAGAAGGAAAACTCAGCTGCCAAGGAGCCCCAAGAGGGATGGAGGAACCAAACACCAGGAGGCACATTGCAAGGATAAGGAAAGTCCAACATCTGAACAATCCATTGCCCCGAGAGGGCAGTGCAGGGAAAAACCAGGGCCAGGGCAGGCAGAGCCACACCACTAGCAACAGTGCGGGAAGGAGCTGCCCCAACACCCACCCCCTCTGCCCCTCACTGAGGTGCAGGGGCTCTTCCACAGCGATGGCACAGTCTCAAGTTGAGAAAAGGTCAGAACAGCGCATGCTGCCCCTTCCCCAAACACCTGCAAGGCCCCCATGCCTCTGGGTGGCAAAGGATGGGGCAGACAAAGCCTGATGCGTTTTTTTTTGGCAAGGACACAACTCCCCCAGCACAAAGGGCACTGCCCTGAGCAGGGAGAGGCATCGTGATTGCAATACGATGCAGACGGATGCAACATCCATCTGGATGCTCCCAAATCCTTCCAAGAAACAGCCTGGGTTTGTTCTAGAGACCCACTGGGAGAGATGCATCTCCTGGTCTCCCTGCTGTCCCCGTGGCAGCCGTTTGCCCCCTCACCCCTCCGGTTCAGGTTGCTGCTGCCAATTACACTCTTTTGGCATGATCAGGAGCTGTGTAGGCTGGAGCTGGTGAACAAACCCAAGCGTGCTCATTTCAGCCACCCTGGAAGCAGAGGAGAACGGGAGGTGGGAGAGCGTGGACTTCCCAAATGGAAAAATACAGAATCAGCCATGGAGAGGGCAGTACTTGGGAAAGACAGGAGAGTTCAGCCTTCTGGGTCCAACTAATGCCAGCCACAAGCATGCTCCTCTTGAGTCCCTCACCAGGAGGGAACAGAAGTGATGAAGAAAAAACAATGTGACTGCTCCTGGCCGCAAGCAGAGAAAGGGAAGTTCCTGCCTGAGCCAAGGAGGGAGGTGAGACCTCCCTGCCCACACAGGTGGCCAGGGAGAGGGTCTGGCTATTCAGCCCATGCCCCAGCCCCAGCTCCCTTCCACCCAGAGGTCAAGTCTCACACAGGCTGTGCCTGCTCCAGTTCCTGAATGCCAGAGGAGCCATTGCAGCAGCTTCCACTTGCAAACAAAAGGCACGAGACACTCCAAGCCAGAGGGAGGAACTGGGAAGGGAGCATCCATCCCCAGCCAGGCTCAGAAACCTGCATGTGAGTTTGCTGTCAGTGGAAGCAGAGAGGAAAAATGCAGAAAGTGGCATACAGTGCCAGGGAACCCCCCTGGGGCTGGAGCAAAGGACACTGCAGTTGTAACAGGAATGTGGCCAGGCTGGGACCGTCGGTCCCCACCAGCCACATACCCAGCACTGGAGAAAAATGCACAACTACACCCTGCTCCTTGAGTATGAAGGACAAGGAGCCTTTCTGCTTCAAACACAGCTTCCTGGGAAAGCTGGGTGCCCCAAGGGAAAGGGAAATGCTGAAAGACACACTATTTACACCACTTTACCTGTTTGCCTTTTACAATGTGCTTGGGCACAGGCACTTTAATTTCCAGGTCGCTGTAGTCTTGGGACCAGGCGTAATTCTCTCGCACAGCTCCGTTGTAGCTGTCGGGGTTTGTCTGGAACTGCTCCTGTCTCCTGGAGGGGAAGAGAGGGGTGACATGCTAGGTGTCAGAAAGGACAGAGCCTAGAGAGAGCGGGAAACCTGAAAGCAGGATACAAGATGCAGAAAGGGAGGGCAGAGCCTCTTCTTGGCCATCCTGTGAGCATCTCTAATGCTTCAGACTGATGCCCAGTCCCTCCCTCATTGCTGGCCCTATCTAGGAAGGGAGAAGGTTCAGGCCAGCAGCCCAGGACCCAGTGGGAGCCCTCTCCCCAGTGTGCCACAGTGGAAGTCAGGCTGCTAGTGGGACAGCTGGTGAGACACATGATAATTTGGCTGCCCAAAGGTGCAGAGCTGGTCCTGGGTGGCTTGGAGCACCTTCCTGGCTAATTCTGCATGAGCATAGATCTCCTCTTCCTCTCCACTTCTCTGCTGCATCCACTGCACCCCTTGCAGCTGGTGCAGGGGATACCATCACGTGCTGGAAGGTGTGCGCTGTCTCCTGAGCCACTGCCATGGCTGCAGAGGTGGTGGCCCATCACTGCAACCTAGGTTCACCAAGAAAAAACAGAGCTGGTTGTCCTCCTCCTGCTTTTAGTGTGTTTGGGAAAGTCACCAGCTGCTGTGACCAGGGCAGTTGCTGACAGAGGTGATGGAGCTGAGCAGCTGGATGCCTGAAGAGCCAGCACAGCATGGCACGGCACTGGAAGGAGGCAACTGGACAAGCAGATCACAAGCAACAACTTGAGCAAAACGCTGCCACTTCCAGCTGCAGAAATCTCAGGAGATGGATGAGGCAGAGGTTCTGGGGGTAGGATGGGGTTTATCAGATCAATAGCAATAATCAATACAGCATTTCCAGCCAAGAAAGGAGATCTCCATCACACCCATGTCCCTTTAAACTGCTGGCAGGCTCAGGATCTATTCCATTGAAACTCTTGGAGAGGGCTTTCAAATAAAATAAAATATTTTCTAAAGATAGCTGTGGTGCTAACAAAAGGCAGAGTTATTTTAAAATGTTTTGATACGCACCTAGGCTTCAATCTGGAGCTGTATAAACATGGGGCTGCAGCAAGTTACATAAGGGGGGGGGCCGGTGACAAGTGGCACCAGGGTGCAACTGGCCCCAGGGACTGCATCTTTCCACGCCCCGCTGCCTTCCTGACACCCCCACACCGAGGGACCCTCGCCAGCACTGAGTGGGGGTGGCTTCCAGCAGTGCGGCGCCCTGAGGATTATGTAAGATCCATCGATTTTAATTAAATTAGGCTCTAAGACGGTTGGAGTGTGTTGCTAGAAGAAGCTGTGTGCACATCATCCCCAATTTTTTTTCCTGATGGTTCCACGGAGTGCACCGAGGGTTCTGCCTGCCCTATCCCAATGACCCGTGCCCCGGGTTGTTTTGATCCGGTTCGGGGCCCCGCAGGCAGCACGGGGCCAGGCAGTGACCATGGGCTCAGCCTCAGGCCAGCGATTTCGGGGGGGGGGGGCGGGGGCGGGGGGCACCGCATCACTTTTTTTGGGCATCTTGGCCTTGCCTGGCAGTCGCCCATTGGGTGCCCATTGCCATGGAAACGGGGTTGGCATGGCAGCACCGAACCGCGCTGGCGCGGGCTGGCTCCAGCTGTCAGCTCCCAACCGCCCCCGGGATGTAGGAGTCGAACAGGCTGGAGGGCGAGGGGGATCGGTGGGCCACCCCGGCTCTGCGGGGCCCCGCTCGCTCCGCGGGAAGCAAATGCGTCCCTGAGCCAGCCCAGCAGTGGCACCTGGCCCCGCTCTTGGGGCACAACTGTTCCAGAGACCACCTTGCACAAGCCCCTGACGGACCCCAGGGATGTTTCTCTCCCAGGTCAGGATCCATGCACTGCCCGGGGCAGCAGGACGTGTCCCTGCGTGCAGGGTCTGCCTGGGCACAGTGCAGGTCCACAGGGCTCCTGTCCTCCGCCCCAGCTCCCCTGGGCTGGAGCAAGTGTGTATGTGGCCATGCAGCGAACCAGAAAATAAACCTGACTGGGTTTTAAAACCAGCTGGGTTTTTTCCTCCTAAGAGAGCGTTTCCTTCTAAGCAGCACGGGCCCCTATGTGGTCCTCTGTGACCTTCAGGGGCAGCTCTGTGTGGGGGTTTTCTGACAACCCACAGTCCTTCCTGCAGCATCCTTCAGTTCGACTGTATCCTCCTTCCATGAAAAGCCCCGTTTTCAGGCTCAGTGGTCGCACCAGCTGAGGCAGAGCTCACCATGCTCCTTCCAAACCTGCCAGTGACACACCAGAGGGAAGCTCAGCTGGGAGTTGCCATCCCACGCATGGGTGACTCTGCGATTGAGCAAAGAACCAGACAAGAACCAGCAAATGGCTATTTACTTCCACACCCGTCCCCTCCTGGCCTTCCTCGGGAAAACCGCAAAGGCTAAAGGAGGAGGCAGCAAGCCTGTGCCCAGCCAAGGCTTGTTAGAGCATCAATGATGGGAGAAAACCCATCAGTGCAAGGGCAAGTGTGCGTAAGATGCCAGCTGCAAAAGTCTCATGGCCACAGCACAGGTAAGTATGATCCAGGGGCAGCTGCTTGCTGCCACAAAGCCACCACATCTGTCCTTGATGCATCTCCCCTTCCTCAGGAGGAAAGTTCTGGGACTGAGCAGACCCTGGCCAGTTGCATCCTGGATGTTTTATCCCTCCTGAGAGCTCGCCGAGCATGATTTCATTGCCCCGTGAGGGCATGACTAGTTTCACGGCAGCCCTGGGAAAAGTCAGTGTTAATTGGGTTACTTGCACATGGAAACTGAGGCAAGACGTGCACTACAATGACTCTGTCAAACTTCTCTTTGCATGGCACCGCTACTGAACAAGCAACAGCAGTCTTCTTCCCCCGTCCTCGCTCCCCCCTTGCCATAACTAGAGCAGTGCACTGGGTGACAGAGGGACGTTTCACAGCCTTCTCTGCTGTGTCCCCACGCACAGCTTGCTGGGACAAGCTCAGCCTCGCTGCCTCGCCCTCCCTGCCTGGCTGGGCAACACATGCACCAGTCAACCCATCCCCATGCGCAGCCAACTTTCTGCGGGGAAGTTTACCCTTGTCTAAACCTCCCCCCAGCTGTGGCTGCTTGTCCCAGGGGTGCAGGGACCACTGCCATCACTTCTCTGCTGCCCTCCTCCCTAAGAGCTAGCCCAAACACCTCCAGCTCCTCCTGCAAGTCATCACCACTGATCCCTGCTCCAGCTCTGCTCCTAATGTTCAAAATCCTCAGATGTGAAACTAACGTGAAACTTTGTGCCCCAGAACAGGATCACAGGGGAAACTCATGAAGGCCTCTTTAAATTCCCCTGCAAGTTTAACTGCCTGCTCTTGAGCAAATGAAGATTCAGGGTGGCGAATACAGGCCTCAGCCTCATTAGGTGCCTCTGACAAACTGCTGACAGCCCTACCATCTCCTGGAGCAACACTTCCTTTCCTGGAGGTTTTCCAGCCAGATCCTTGCCCGGTCCAATTGTGCTTAGCACACGCCACCCTTCACGCTGGCGGCACTCAAGAAATTGGACCCAGCTCCACAGTTGGGAGGCAGCTTCCCTTGCCATCCGCAGGAGGCAGCCCCAGCTCACGCCACGCCAGAGGTGGCTCTCCTGGCCAAAGCTGTCCCCTCCTGCCGCTTCAACAGCACCACCGTGCAGTGGGCGAGAGAATTTCCTGCCCGAGCACTACTGCCAGGAGACATCCCTGTCCACAGACCCACCAGGCAAAGATCGAGGCTGGATCCAGAGTGCAGTGTGGGTTGGAGAACAATGCTGCCAGCAGCCTGGCAATGGCATAGCTGCTCCCGGTGTGATGGTCAGCTCGCCAGGGTGCTGCACCACCCGCCAGGCTGGGGCAGGTGGTGGCAAGGCTGAGGAGAGGGAGGGTGAAGAAGCATCAGCTTTTAAAACCAAGGGTTTGGCACCGTGTGCACTTGGCTGCCGGGTGGTGGGGATGGTGTGGGTGGGTCTGTGTGTTCTGTCTTGTTCTATTTTTGCTCGCAATGTGTCATTTTGGGGGAGGTGAAACCTTTAACAATGCACCGTCGAGAAGCAGCCGATATGTTTTCCACTCCTAGGAGCTGCACTGCACGGCTGCGCTGTCACCAGTACCAGAGCTGCTCCCCTCGCACAGGGTCAGACCCTTAACGGTAGCAAGAGGGGACTGGGACCTGATGAGAGGTGGTGGTGTCACCAGGAGGTGCTGCTTGAGCAAGGCTTGCCAAGGCAGAGTTGTCTCTGGTGTGCAGGCTGGATGCCCGATGGTTGAGCCACACACTGGGCCCCATTTACCAATTTCTGGGTATTTCTTATTCCGGGATTTCCAGTTCCGTGGGCTGGTGATGCACGATGAGCTGAGTGACGCGGAAACAGCGACAGAGCAATCCCCTCCTCTGCGGACACTTGGCTGAATGCATTTCCATCCTCAGAGCACAACAGTTCCAGCACCAGCTCTGGAAAAGCGCCAGACGCAAACCAAGAGCAGGAACCAAACACAGAAGGATTTGGTGTAATGTTTTACACGAGGAGAAGCAGGGCAGCTCACCGGGTTCCTTTTTACTGAGGATTTTTGGTGCAAGAATGCAAAAGCTGAGGAACAGATACAGCAGCATGGGCACAGTTGTCCTTCAGCCTGATGCTGCTGAGAAGGCGCAGAGGTGGGCAAGCGTCATGGGAAGGAGTTCATATGGGCCTAATCCCAATGGACTTTTTTTTCTCCTCCGTAAAAAGAAGAAAAGAAAAAAGTCCCAAGGATTTTCAGAACTTCTTAAGAAAACTGATCCTCTTAGCCTGGAGCATCTCAGCTTTCTGATGCAGGATCCCTGCCCCCTCAGGAAGCAGGCTGATGGAAGTCCAGGATACCTGGGTTTTGCAGAGGCAGGTATGCCGACCTGATGGCTCAGTGTCCACCACCACCAGGACCGAGGACACACCTCAGCCAGTGCTGGTTCTCTGGCTGAGCAGACCGCTGAGCTCAGGGTGGGAGTCTGTAACTTGCTGGCACCACCACTGCCGAGGGCCAGTACAGCACACACCCTCCAGTCACTTGGCATTCAAAGAATGCTTCCTCTGGGGCTGGCACTGCTGTTTGCTTTTAGTCAAGGTGAATTATTTAGGCAGCTTTAAGGAAAATGTGTCAAGCCAGTTAAGTGATGCAGATGTGGAGGTGGGTGGAGAAAAGAAACAACCGGGACAGCCGAGGCTGGGCAAGCGAGGCTGGCTGAGGCTGAAGAGGATAATGTGGGGAGAAAGCTGGGCTGGCATGGCGAGGCAACGAACCCAGCACACACAGAAATGGAGACCTAGACTCCGCTGCCTTCTGCAAAGCTGCTCCTGAAGGAGGTATTTATAACAATCCTACCCTGCCTGCGCTCTGCCATCAACAACACATCCCATTGGGTCCCACAAGCACATCCCAACCACAAAAGAAAGCCTCTACCCTCCACAAGACCTTCCTCCTTTTAGAGTGGGGAAAACAGAGGGAGAATGGTGTTGTACCAAGTCACCCTGCCAGCAAACAGCTGAGAAAAAACACCCCAGCTCTGTATTTTAACCACTGTCAGAGGTCCTGTCCAACACATGAAACCTTCTTCAAGCTCAAGAGGTTGCCAAGAATGGAAAGATCTCATTAAGTAATAATGAAGTTCTGAGCAAGTAGGAAAAGAGAAAATCAGGCACAACGTGTCTGCGTGCCTAACCCAAATAAGCGTGCAGCAAGCGAGGCCTTCCAGGGAGATGCACTGCATGCCGTCAGTCCAGCCCGCATTTATTGCAATGATCAGACATTTGGATCAAGGCTGTTGCTCCGTGACAGGAGCCTAGAGCGAGTGGCGTCCATCAACATAATTAATCCCACGTCCCTGGCTCTGCAATGACTCAAGGAAGCACTGGCAAATTCAGGAAGAGAAGCTGCTGCTGACATGAAGCATGTGCCTTGGGCAGGCTGCTGCGCTGCAAGTCACCCAGCACCTCAACAGGGCGGGAGCCAAGGGCTTTTCCCCTCTGACTGGGATGGAAACACCTGCCCTGGGGTGGGTTTCTCCAAGCCAGATGCCTCTGGCAGCTCCTAGTGCCAGCACTAGCAGGACCCGAGGTGTGGTGGAAGAAAGGCCCTACCTCCTGCACATCATGGTCCCGCTGTCTCTCCCTCAACCAAGGCGGCAGCAGATCTTGTAGCTCACAGCCAGCGTTGCTTGGCTCAGAGCATCTTGCTAGGCTTCCCAGCAAGTGGGGAGGATGATGTAGAGGAGGATGAGAGGAGTGTTCGCAGTCTGTCCCCCTGAAACCACTGCAATATGCTCAGCTTGGCTGCTGCAAGTAGCACAGGGTTGCTGGGAAGCCGCACTGTGCCAGCTGCCACTGCCCTCCTGCCCGGGCAGCAGTTGGGTCACCCACCCAGGCTCCTGCTCCCATCAGATGGCTGGCAGCCTCCAGGCCCTCACATGATCACAAATCCCCTCTCCCTCCTGGGGAAGCACCCTGGACCACACCTGCATCCAGCCTTCCCAGCGCTAATAGGGCTGCACACAGCCGGTGGAAATCATCGTGGGAGAAGCAAGTCAAAGACCAGCCAAGGTGGGCACGCAGCAGGCAATGGCACAGTCCTCTCCACATTGCTATGTAAAGGCCACATTTGCCTGCCAGCACCAACACACACACTGGAATACAGATTTCCAGAGCTCCTGGCTCCTAGTCCCCTGCTTGCCAGCATGACCAGATGAAAACTCAAAGCCACCTTGAGCCACAGGATGGTCTGTGCACCCTGAACAGCTTCTGTAAAGCCCCAGCTTGAGCTGGATTACAGCCAGAGCTACAAACCCGCAGCTTTTAAGATGAATCTGAAGAGGGTCAAACGTGCCCTCTGCTCCTCAAGGGTCCCAATATGGGTGCAGGAGCAGCTGAGCAACAGGTACGGAAGCAAAAGTGTAACCTCTTCAGAAAGCTGCGTTTCCAAAGCTGCAGGGATTGCATGTGTAGAAAATGCCAAGGTTTGTGCTCCTTCTGCAAGCACCCTGCCAAGAAGCCTCCCCCCCACCTCGATTTGACATCTTTTGGCATGAAAACATCAGGCCCGTTGCCCTTTGTGTCTCTTGGTTTTGCCCAAGCAGTGCTGAGGCAAGAAGCAATGCTTACTGTGGGCTCTCCTGCACCTTCGGTGAGGTCCTGGAGGCACCCAGTATTTCATAAAGGCTCCCTCTGTACAGAACACAGGTCTCTGGCAAAGCATTAAGTAATCTGAATACCAAACCCTTCCCTATTAAAAGTCAATTCACACCCACAGTCAACAAGCCCCAGGATCCACTCGGATCTACTCTGATGCTCTCTGGCTGTCAGCACACTCCAGCTCTGAGTGCAGCAGTGGCCCAGGGTGTGTTCCAGGGCCCTCCCAAGCCTCAGTGTTTCTTCCAGCCCATGTGTGTTTGGGTTGCTGGGGCAGAACACCCCAAATCCAGTTTTGGAAGGTCTCTTTCACCCCCAAAGTGGACAGAAATTCATCAGCGGTTCCCCAATGGCCCACTACCCTGTCTTCAGGGCTCCTGAGCACACACCTCCAAGGCTACAATGTGCAGCCTTTGTGGTCCTGCTCAAAAAAAAAAAAAAAAAGACAAAAAAATGGAAGCCAACACCCTCCCCCTCATCCCCAAAACTCAGGCATGGCCCAGTCAGGCTGCACGGCCCAGGCTCCAGCCTGTGGTGCCCACCGTCAGCTCTACAGAAGGTCTCTGCACCTTCAGGAAGCCTCATAGTTTCAACTCATCACCAGGATGGGACCAATGACCAAAACCAGAAGACATCAAGACACTTTCCCCCTTACCACATTGTATCATCAAGCCTGGATGATGCTTAGGGAGAAGTGGCCCAGGTTCCCCTGTACGAGGTGCCCAACACAACACCCACGCAAGACAAAGAAGCCTTTACTACTCACCCCAGCAGCCAAACAGTGAATCCCCCCAACCCACAGCAGCTAGAGTCCCACTAGTCCCAAGCACGGCACCAAGATGCTCTGCCCCTCTCCCTGCCAGGCAAGAGGCTTGCTCTTTTCCAAGCTCACACACTCTTCAGGGGAGCTTTTAGCCTTCCCTTTCAGTTTCTGAGTTATTTACGGAGCTGTTTGACAGAGCCAACTTACTGACATTAGGCAAGTTTAAATGCCACTGCCAGCTTACAGGAGAGCTTCAGAGCATCATCACCAGAGGGCTAGATCTCACTACTGCTGGGATATTTAGGTCAAGGACAGCAGGACACACTACTCTTCGGGAAAGTCCCCTGGGATCTTTATTGTTTGCACAGAGCTTATACAACCTTGGGTTTCAGAGGTCTCCTCTGAGAGACCTAAACACAGACAAACCAGGCTGGATCCAATTATGTCTCCCCTGAAAAAAGGGGATAAGGCCAAAGAAATCCAATGGGATTGAATTGTGGGAGCATAGGACAAGGTGGCCTCTCAGACCTTCACACCACTGACAGGACCTGGCCCAGTCTCTCCCAACACCTGATGGCACGACCACACTGTGCAGACCCGTGTGGTCATGCTAGTTTCCACATTAGGCCACTTCTTTTGGTGAACAACGTAAAACAAGCAAACAGATAATGCTTTTTTAAATAAGAATCAGGCACACACTGTCCCTCGGCCTCCAGCCCTGGGATTTTCTGCTTGTTAAGAGAAAAATTTATAGGTTTTAATTTAGTTATTTTTGGTCCCAGGACCTAATTTTGGAGCTCAGTACCTTGGCAGGGCAACCAAAGCCCTAAGCGATTCAGTGCATGACAGGGGAGCTGGCACTTTGCTGCTGATCTCAGCAACCCAACCGGAGGAGTCCGATTCCTCATGAAAGTGCTGGAAAATTGGACCCCAACCGATTCCTCATCAGCTGCAAAAGGCTCGTTACATTTGAGGGCTGCACCAGACAGAAGGCTGGGGGATCTCCTCCTCAGCTCAAGCATTTCAGCCCTTTGAAAATATGCTTCCTGAGCAGCTGAGCTTACACTGCTATGGGAGAAGGCTTACATATTAAAATAATTCTCCCAGTGGGAAGCCACGGCCTCTCTCCATTGCAAGAAGAGAAAGATTCTCCTTGGCAGGGAAGACTTAAAGTTTCCCTGCTTCCCTCGGTATAACCTGGACACGTCCTTCCTAGAAACCAAACGTGACAGCACTGCAAGTCCAGTGCTGCAGCTCCAAGAGCGAAGCAGCCTTTGCGTTACATGACGGGCTGAGGACACGCTGCCTTTCCTCGCTTGGGCATGTTGGAGGAGGGAGGTCTGGCCAACATGGAGCTTTTGAGCAGCAAGGCTTTTGTGAAGCTCATGTTACCAGCCAGAATGGGCTGGAGCTCCCACCTGGAAAGTTGGTCATCAGTGTTGGGGAGCACTGGGAGGGAAGGAAAAGGGTTCCCTGGCCCCACCAGAACAGCCCAGGAGCAAAGAAACAGGGTAGGAAGTGGAGAACCCTGATGGGTTCACACACACGCAGAGCATGGGGACAGCCCTCACCACCCCAACATCAGCAAGGAACAACAGAGGAGTTGTACTACCAGGAGGAGCATGAGGATGCTTAAGTGAGAAAAAAAGAAGCAAATGAGAACTCTTTAGCCTAAAAACAAGCTTAAAGGGGGAATGGACATCACAGGAAAACCCTACATAGGGTGAAGGCAAATGGGGAACCACTCACTGCCTCGCCACCTGCACAGATAAAAGCCGTATGCAGCAGTGCTGCACGATGGAGGACCTCCTGCAGGACACTGCCACAGAGACCCCCAGCATGTGAGGGCTGAAATTCAGAGACAAAAGGAAAAAGAAAAAAAATCTACCAGGACACACGAAAGACCAAGCACTCACTCTGGCTCAGAAAGCCACGGAGCTGCAGTTTGCTGGAGGCAGGGGTAAAACACAGAGGAAGTATCACCGCACACTCTTCTGTTCTTCTCCTCTTCCCCAAGCATCTGTCGTTGATGGAGACAGGATACAGGGCCAGATGGAGCTTGGCTGTACCAGGTCAGGCCGTTCTCTGGAGGTCTGTCTGGCTCTTGCTCACGATGGGCCTTGGCCATGTCAGGGGAATTCCCTGCGCACAGCCCCGGGTGCCTTGCAGCACCACTGCGCAGCTCACGCATGTGAAAGGAATCAGAACCAGGACAGACTCTGCCTTAAATATGGATCAGGATCGGCTCTGACTTTCTGGGTCAGGCTGGAAGAACAGCACAGACTGTGGTGAGCTCACCAGGAAGCCCACAGGGACACAGGTGAAAGAAACCAGTTTAACTGGCTCCTGGTCTGGATGGTCCCAGACAGAGCCTGCTGAACAGAAGCATCCACAGGCTCCCTTCCCTTCTACTGCCTCTTCTGGAAAATGCTTGAGAGGAGAAAGCTTGGGACAATGATGCCTCCGAGTCAAACAAAACTGGCCTCAAAGCCAGCAGCGTGCAGCAGTACCTCCTCTTCATAGCCCTGCTCCTCCGCCGTGAGTGACCAGCAGTGAAATTCCCCTCCATGGCACCCCAAGGAGAATGAAACCATGCCAGAAAGCCCATCCTGCAAGCACCTCGCAATGAAAAAAAAATAATCCATCTGGGCTTCCGGCAAAGCCAAGCCGTTGCTAAATGGAATTAGATTAACACAGGAGCCTCATGGAAATTTCCCAGAGCACTGCTGTGTCATCTCCGGGATGCTCCCCAGCACTCCCCACAAAGGGTTAACCCAAGACCCCACAGGCTCCAGGAATGGAAGCAGCAGCTCTCAGGAGAGGAGAGAGCTGGAGCATCAGAGAAGTCAGCTCACCAGATTAACACATTTCAGTTCAATTTTGCTTTGCCTCTCACTAGGGACAGTGAGTCGGAAAGTACACAAGTGATTTTTGTAGGTCACTGCTGAGCCCCGCCAGCCACCCACTTAAGGGGACAGTAGAGCAGCGAGCGGCCAGCTGGCCCATGGCAGAGCTCACTTGGACAGGGTGGTCAGGGCTCTGCTGGCCAGCAAGGGCCAGAACAGAGCGCAGACAGCACTGCTGCCTGTTTGTCCCCTTCCTCAGCACAACCGCACTACATGCACAGGGCAGGGGGAGTCTCTTCCCCAGGCCACACATGGCAAAAGACCTGCAGTCTCCTCCAAGGCCCGACCAAGGCAGTGGTGGAACTGTGAACAGCCCCCTTCTCACCACAGTCCCCTCCTACAGCCTCTTCTTCCCTCTCCACGCCAAAAGAGGTGAACAGTTAGGTCATGGAGACCCCAGGGTTTTGCTCTGCTCTGGCTCAGCAGCACGAGTCGCTGTGACAGGTCCCCCGGCAGCAGCCGCAAACCTTCCCCAGGGACGAGATGCTGTACGTCTTTTTCCGCCTGCATGGTGCTCTGTGTCGCGCTGGTTCTGTTTCAAGCCCTGGGTGTGCTGTGCACAGCAAGGCAGCCCAACCTGGAGCGTGCAGGTGCCACACCACCATGCCAGCCTGCTCCAACACGAGCTGTGGCCCTACACAGGTTGAGGAGCAGAGGGATCAGCAGCTGCCCCAACTCCCTGCTGCCTGGGGGGAGGCAGGAGCTGCGCGGGAGTCACCTGGGGGGGAACCATCATCTTTTTTGGGGAACCTTTCAATATCTGTCCACCCCCAAAGATCCTTCTCGGGGGGGACCTCACCTGTCTGACAATCAAATGCCCTGCTGCTCTTTCCAGCAGGTCACTCTCCCAAGGTCCAAGACGGTCTCAAAGATACAGCCCAGAGCTGCCCCATCCTGAGCAGGCCTGGCTGAAGCACCCAGGAGAGACACAAAGACTGGATGGAGAAATATATGAAGGTGAGACATTCACCATCATGCACAGGCTTCCAGAGCTGCTGCTACTAACCTCCTGCCGCCATCTCCTGCCTGCACACAGAGTAACCCCTGGGATGGGGCTCACGGGACAAGGTGAGGAAAGCCTTCCCCCCAGTTCATACTCAATGAAAGAA
This sequence comes from Falco peregrinus, assembly GCF_023634155.1. Taxonomy (NCBI): domain Eukaryota; kingdom Metazoa; phylum Chordata; class Aves; order Falconiformes; family Falconidae; genus Falco; species Falco peregrinus. The sequence goes on from NC_073737.1 coordinate 6,089,496, forward strand.
AGCAGAGGGAAGCCAGGAACCAGAGTCAGGAAGCACAAGCCAAGCGCACAGGCTGGGCTGCGCAGTGCCACACGTGGGCTGCCGGGCTCTATTTTAAATGCTTTGTGGCAAATATATGCAGGATGAAATCCAAGCTGGGGGAAGGGGAGGGTGCTGGGCAGCGGAGGTGTTCAAAATTAGGAGCTGAGCTCAGGCGAGGATGGCTTCTGGGAGCAGATGGGGAAAAAGCCAGAGCTGGGGCCTGCGCGAGCTGTGCAGCTGCAACACCAACCCCAGCCATGCACTCCAGGGATGAACAGCCCCATGGCGGGGGGAGGGGGGCAAGGGGGCCAAGTGCCCCTCTGCCCTCCCGGTGAGGTGGGGAAAGCAGGAGAGCCACAACAGCTGGGGCAGGATGGTGAGGACACCCAGGGCAGCTGCAAGCCAAGCTGAGGAGCCGGCTTCTTCAGCGGCATGGAGACCTCTGGTTCCCCTCAGCACAGCTCCTGGCACATGGGTCACCCAAAAGATACCTCAGTCCTCAGCGTGTTTACAGGGCAGCCTTCCTAGTGAAGAGGAACTGCATCACCTGCCTTTCACAGGCAGGTAAGGTGAGGGACTCAGGGAGACCTGGCCAAGACGCTGGCAGAACACAGAACTGAGCTCTGCTACCCTCCTCACTCGTGGGCAAGCCTCTGCATCTGCAAAGCTGGCTCGATTCTGCTCTCCGCTTCCGGATCGACCTCGAAAAAGCCGCTGCCATCTCACAGCGCTTCGCAAGATGCACACGAACAACCTCAGCATCCGGGTGCGCAGCAAGGCTCTGATGGGAGTTGGCAGATCTGGGATGGTACCTGCCCTACATTTATGGAGCAGTCAGGTTGACAGAATGAGCGAGTTTTTATATAGATTTTGGTGGCAGCGGTTTTCTTCACTGGCGGCAGGGGAAATGAAGGGAGATGGACAATATTTTCGTTTAAGCTCCTTTCTGCATTCTTGCTGCCAGAGTTGCGCATTATTCATGCGCCCCTTGTAACCAGGCTGGTGGCTCTGGGTTTTGCTCAGAAGGGGCTGTGCGGAATTAAGCAGCCGGTTAAATTATTAACAGTCTGTCGAGGGGTGCCCAGGACACCCGTTCCTGGTCCCCGCTGCCTTTCGGGGGGCTCCAGTGCCCCCCAGAGGCACCGAAACCAACTGCAGCCGTCTGACAAACCTGCCGGCTGCTCTGCCCTACTTAGAGCCCGCAGACACGCGGTACTTCTGGCCTGGAAACCACTGGGCTGGGAAGCCGCGCTGGACGGGTCCTCCTGCTCCAGGTCTCACGCACCACGCACCCAAACTGGGCAGGCACCAAGGGCGCTGCAAGTGTTGTACCCCACCAGCGTGTCTGGGGCAGCAGGAACAGGCGCAGGCAGGAAGAGGAAAGGGAGAAAAGCCTGTCAGGCAGGGCAGAAGCCACAGGGGCACTTGTATTCAGCTGAAGGCACCTTCTTTTCATGGCTAGACTGGTGGGAAAGCTGCCACACAGGCCTCTGTGTTCAATGCCACATCTGTACCTGCAAAACAGCATCCAAGTGTCTGAAGTCTGTCAGGGGCCACTCTCCAGCTGTGTCATGACAAATACCCAAAGAGGTGGAAGAAGCAAAGGCACGGGCTTAGCTTTTGCTGGGCTCTCTCCACCCACAGCAGACACCATGCCCATCAGCTCCAACACACTCGCTGTCAGACACATCCTGCTCCTGCACTTGCCCTCAGCTTCCTTCCTAACCCCTCTACTTTCCTTCCCACAGCCTTGACATCTGTTTTCAGGCAGCTAAATACCACTCACAACAGCTGCTGCCCCCACAACAAAAGGCTCCAGTCAAAATTTCATGTGGCAGAATGCAACAAATGCAGACTGCAAGGGCGCACAAGCAGCCAGTGCTCAGGCCATCCCCAGCTCCCTCCTGCTCATGGCTTCCTGGGGCAGGAGGGCGCAAGTCTCTCCTCTCCTTTCTGTTGAGGTTAAAGTTGGGCTGGAAACACGGGCCAGCACCATGACCGTGCAGCCTGGCTGCAGAGACCTGCCTGCTCTAACAGGGCTTTTTTTGGCTCGTTAGTTTTGTGCTGGGAGACGTGTCAGACTGACAGCACCAGCGACAATCTTTCTTTCACAGGACAGCTCGAGCACAGGCAGCAGAACATGGCTTTTCAGGTGATTTCATTTTTGGCTTCTGGCTTCTTTTTATCCTGTGGGATGTGTGTCAGACTGATTGAGTTAAGCACAAGTCCTCCTCCTCCCCACTGGATCAAGTTACTTGGCAGGTACTTTGCCAGTCGCAGCTGGTACCCCTCCCTAGCCCCCAGATGGCTGCCACACTCAGGCCTTCTCTACCACTGCCTTGAGCCGAGGCTGCAGGCTCTGTCCATGCCACAGTCCTGCCACTTATCGTTCCTTGTGCCCAAGATTTTGGTCCTCAGACCATCCCTTCCACATGCCAGGGGCTGACAGCCAGAGGTCTGGGTCCAAACCCTCTCTGCCTCTCAGGGGCATCAGCCATCCCAGTCCTGGAAAGGACCTGGGGCTCTCCCAAAAGCCTGCTTCCCTCCAGCAGCTTGCTCTCACTGCTGTTTAAAACTGGCCCAGAGGACCAGGATCACTGGCCCAAGCTTTCCTCCTCCCCAGGCGCCAGTAGGACAGCGGGGATGGACTGCAGTGAAACCCCACGTACGGCATGGAAATCAGCAGTGAGCAGATGGGGGGGGGTGCAGCAATTGCACGGGGTTCTGACCACGAGAGACAGCAGGGAAGGAAGGAGACGGCGGTCTGCCATGGCCTGCTCACAGCATCACTCCTGCGGGAGAGGCAAAGCACTGACTCAGGCAGCAAGGCAACAAAAGAGCTTGAAACAAAATGCATGTGAGGCCCTGAGCAGGGGCCAGGCAGCTTTGCCTCAGCTCAGGGATCAAGGTGACACTCAGAGAAGGATAAGTGAACCCGGCACAGGAACCTGCGCTCAGGTCAGTGGTTCATAAAGGCCATGCCAGCCTGCTGGAGCTCACCTCCCACTGCTCAGCAGAACCGAGCTGGAAGAGTCACAGATACCCTGCAAGCACTTTGAAACAAGGACATTTTTGTAAAACCCAAGGCTGCTTGAAAATGACCGAGTCTGGCAAAAGAACACAGCTAAAGAGAAAACTCTACAGCACTTGACTGATCTTCAGTCAGCCCCACTCTGAACAAAGGGTTGGGCCACAGACCTCCAGGTCTCTGAACGCATTTTTTTGCTGCGTGTATTTGATGCCACAAATGGCCTCAGTGCCCACCATGCAGCGAGGCCTGCCTGCACCAACTCACAGGTATTCCAGGTATCTGTGCCAGCTCCTAGCCAGCTGCCAGGATGCCTCACAGCACACCAGAGCAGTCAGACACCAAACTTCCATGAGAAAAGGGTTACCAGAAGGTGCCAGGGTTTCCCAGAGCTGTGACAGACAGGACCATCAGCCCAGCTGCCCTATGGCGAAGGCCAGAAAAGGGACGCTGGGATGCTGCTCACGGTAGCCAGCACAAAGAGAAGCCATGTGGACCAGCCCAGCTCTGCCAGGCTCTGTACAGGGAGGTGCCACCTTCCCTGCTCAGTGGTGGGGGAGACATCAAACCACCCATAGAAGGACAAACCTCTGCCCTGCAATGGGGAATTACACAATGCCTCTGGCCACAGGAACCTACAATGGAAATCCTCACAGCCGCCCAAAGGGCCAAATGCCTGCAGGGGAGGGCCACCCCACCCCCCACCCACCCCCCGAAAAGGGCTGTACAGAAGGACAGTGAACAACACCTCCATGTTTCTGCCCTCCCCCGCCAGGAGCATGAAGAAAGTAAGAGACCCTTACGTGGGCAGTTCTGCTGGCCGGGGCTCTGCTGCGGCAGCAGCCCCCGGGGGCTCCACTGACACAGGACTGGGGGCTGTGTCCTGGGCTATCGATGATTCCTGTGTCCCCGCAGCTCCCCCGCCATCCAGTGCTGGGACATGCTCTGCTGTTGTCTCTACCTCAACCTCCTGAGCTGCAGGGTACAGTTTCACCCTCTCAGCAGCTTCCTCCTCCTCTTCCTTCTTCCTCAGTTTTGCCTCCAGTTCTCGGCGCCTCTTCTCATCATCCTGCCAGGCCATCCGCTCAAAGACTTTGAATGCCTGAAAGAAAAAACAAACAAAGCAGGTCATCAAGTTGCCAAGCTCTGCCTGAGAGGCTAGGAGAGAAGGAGAGAAGCATCGCACACTTGGGGCACTTATTCCTCCTGTCCCTCCCTCTCTGGACATCAGCCCACCCCCCACTCCCTACACCAAGTTGTTCAGTCATCAACAAAACCAGCTGGCAACTATTTCAAAAGTCACATGGCCACATTAAACACACCTCAAGGGAAAGCCCCAGCTCCTGGGAGCCCTTTTGAAATAATTTCTTGGGTCATGTTCCGGCAGCTGAGCTCACATCAGGCTTGAAAGAGGGCTGCTTACTCCAGGGAAAAGGAAAGCAATGAGCTCCAACTCCTGGCAGGGAAGGGGGCTCCAAGGGAACTGTTGTCCCTCCAGCCTCCTCTCACTCTGAGTTCCAGCGCTCACCAAGGGGTCATTTGCAAGCTTGGACCGAACCTCTGACGTGCAAACAGGATGAGCTGCCCCAGGAGAAGCTGGAGGACAGCTTCGTGGGTGCTAGCTGAGCCTGAATGGAGCAAAGCGATCTTGTGGGGCTTCAAGCCAGAACTGACTGATTCAGGCCAAAAACATGCACTGGCTCAGAGAAAAGCCATCTCTCCTCAATCCCAGAGGTGGGGCAGGGAAGAAGGTGGCTGCCCAAGCCAGCAGCAGCAGGAGAAGATGTAATCCCACCCTGCAGTTTGTTTCTAGCCCTGCCTGTCTAGCACAGGTTAAGAGTTAAACCTGCAGCTGTAGGATGCAGCTGAGGGAGGCACGGCGATCCAGACCCATGTGTGCTCCTTGGAAGAGCTGAAGCTCCTCTCACCCAAGCACCAGGCCATTTGTCACTGTAAACACACTCTGGAAAGTGAGCAAGTGTCAAACACAGCCCTCCTTTTGCTTCCCAGGAATATTCGGGAGTCAGCTTCAGTGCTTCCCGCAGGAGACTGACACTAGGCTGTGCACCCAGCCCACAGCACCACTTAATTCCAGTCTTCCTCTGGGTACAGGAGGTGCAAGACAAAGGGACACAGTGCTGGGAGGGCTCCTGCTGGTGCAGCTGCAGTGGGACAGGAGCAGCTTTATCTCAGTGCTTGCTCACACCCCTCACCCCAGGCTTCTTCCCCACACAGAGACCAGCACATGGGATGACACGGGAGAGGCAAGTGCCAGCCATCACCCCTGCTCCATTTGCTTCTTTTTTTGCAATCACTTTTACTCCATATGAAGCCACAGTGCCCATCCCTGGCTCCTTCTCCCCAGTGAAAGCCTGAGCTCAAGCCAGCCCCACGTGGATCATGCTGAACAGTGCCTCAAAACAGTGTCCTTCCCATGGGCTGCAGCCAAGACGGGAGGAGGAACAACTCTGTTCTGACCTGCCCCCACCCTCCAGGTCCCTGTGGCTGTAGCCGCAAGGTTGCCCTGGCCAACACCTTTCCAGGGAACAAATGCTGCGGCTGCAGCACTGTGCCTCCCTCCTTGTGCTTGGGCCCAAAATAGTTCCCAGGGAGGACATGAGAAATGTTTCCCATGATCACTGCCCCACTGTTGAGCGGTTTGGGCTCCACACTCTCCCCTCTGCAGCCTGAGACTCCCCTGGGCTCCCCACTCATCTGCAGAGCCCAGTGTGCTCCCATGGCAGGGACTAACCTGGGGCCATGGAGGCCAGGGGGTGACGAGGACCCCCTTGTGCCACAGACCACCACAAGGAGAGGGGCAGGAATCTCCCACCAGCCTGCCTGCATCATTCCCGGGGCCTGATGCACCTGGGAAGGAAAACACCTGGTCCGAGCAGATGAACACCCCAAATCCAGCATCACACCTAGTTTTATTAACGCATTTCCTCTCTGTCAATAAATATTAAGAACAGCTCAGAAAAGCCCTGAGTCAGAGACCTCCAGCGCTGCCCCAACACCAAGCCCAGCCCAGCTGGGTGGTGTAAACAGCAAGTCAGAGCTTTTACCACCTCTCACCCACAATCAAGGCGAGCCCAGTGCTAGCCACGAGCTCCTGCTGAGCAGAGCCCAATGCAGCTCCCTGCACGACTCCCAGGGCCCCACCACAAGACGAGCCTGGCCCTGTGCTGCCAGCAGTCGGTCTCAGGCTGTGAGAGATCTCTCACACCCCAGCTCTTGCCCTAAGTCTCACAGTCCCCGCCTGCTCCCGGGGCTGCTCAGCACCTTACACGAGGGATGCTTCCCATCCACGCACCCACCGTCCTGCCTCACCGGCCACAACACCTTACCCACCTCCTCCACCCCTCCGGGCAGGGTCGGTAACCCGGGGGCTGCTGTGCTGCCCGGTCCCAGCCCCACCTGCCCTGCCTGGCTCTGCACTGCAGCCGTCACAGCGTAGACCCGGCTGTCCCGCGGGCACACACCCGTCCAGCCCCGGGGGACACGGCCCGCGCGGCTCGGAGGGGACAGTACCGGCCACCGGGGCCTCCACCTCCCACCCGACAGGCAGCACGGCCCGGCCTCGTCACCTCCACAGCCTGCCGAGGCCCAGCGGCCCCGGGAGGCCCTCAGGGCCGAGAGAGCGCAGCAGGCCCGCGCGGCCCGCCGATACCTGGAGGGTCATGGCCTGCGCCGCGCCGGGCGGGAAGCCCAGGCGGTCCCCGGGCCGCAGGAGGAGGCGGTAGAAGTCGGTTTTGCGGTAGAGGAAGCCGAAGAGGACGCGTAGAAACTCCTCCACGTTCCCGACGTGCTGCAGGATTCCCAGCAGCGCCTGGTCGTACATGTCGGTGAGCGCGGCCGCGGCCTCCATAGCGGCTCCGGGCCCGCTGTCACGGCAACCGCGCCCGGCCGCGCTTCCGGTCCGCCCGCGCCCTACCCCGCGCTTCCGGTCCCGCACTTCCGGTTCGGCCCGCTCGGAACTCGCCCCGCACCGCGACGTTCCGGACGCCCGGGCCCCCCGGCCCTCTCTCTGGGGTTCCCCGGGGGTCCCCAGCCCCCTTAAAGCGGCAGTGGGACCCCCAGTGGCACCGGTGGGGCCCCGCATCCTCCTCCAGTACCCGGGGGACACCCGGTAGCCCCCAGGCCCCCCCACATCACCTCAACGCCCAGAGGATCCCCCGAGCCTGTGGCACCGGTGGGCACTCTGCTGTGCTGCAGTGCCCCGGGGACCCCCAGCCCCCCAGGGTGGCAGTGGGACCCCAGCCCCACTGTGGCACCTAGTGCCCACCCACCCCAGCCCCACTGCAGCCAGCCGGGGGGGCTACACGGCCACTTCTCAGCCTCACCCTGGCTGGTCCTGGCACAGGGTCCCCATAGGGCACAGCACCCTGCCCCCCATGGGGCAATAGCACCCCGCCACTCCATGAGTCCTGGGGGGCCCTGGCAGCAGGTTTGCCTCCACGGCCGCCCCCACAAAGGGAACCCCAGCTTCACATCCAGCCTGGTGGCACAGGCTGCCATCCCTCTGGGGGTGCAGGGGTCCTGGCCCCCAGGAGCGTGAGGGTGCCCCGTGGTGGGGGGAAAGCACCCCCTTGTCCCTCCTCCCGAGATCAGGGGTGCGATGGGGTCCCTCGGACCCTCACAGGTGGACAGCCCCCTGGCTTGAGCCCCGCACCCTGGCACTGTCCCCGGTGTTCCCCTCACCCCACTGTCCCCCATCCGCCACAGCTCTTCCCCCTCTTTGGCCCCACGTCCCCACTTGCCCACATGTTCCCAGCCACCCCCTCCCCATTCCTGTGTCCCCAAGTCCCCTGTCATGGTCTGTTTGGATCTCTCAAATTTATAGGACTACACACACTGTAAATTAAGTTTTAATTTACAAGCTCATTAGGAAAGCGACAATGATGTGAACGAGGGCTCCATCCCCCTGCAGGGGCTGGTCTAACTCCTGCACTCACTATCTGGTCGCTTACATCACACACTTCTCACCTGCATGTTCTCGAATCCATAATTTGTGAGTCCTGCTCCTGTGAGGTGGGAGAAGGTGAAGGTGCCCATCCCTCCTCCTCTGCCCCAGCACGGTGTGTCCCCTGCCTTGCCCTGGGAAGCAGGAGGCCCCAGCGGCGCAGCTGTGGCCAGGCCCCCTTCCAATGCCCCCCAGGTGAGCTGAGGTGTTCGCACCTTCCAGCTTGGCCAGTTGCTCTGCACTGCTGCCCGGAGACAGCGGGTTCTGCAGAACCTGCCGGCGATGGATGGGGAAGGATGCTGCTGCAGGAGAGTGTCTGGGGACCCTCAGGGGTCTCTTCAGGGGATTCTTCAGGGGACCCTCTGGGTGACCCTTCAGGGGGCTCCCCATAAAAGTGTACATCGGTGCCCTCTGAACTCTCTGTGAGACTCTCTGGAGAACTCTCCTGTGAAGTCTCCACAGGACTCTCCTGAGAGGGCTTCATGGGCCTCTCTGGCAGCCAGGTGGGGAGGACCGCTGCCAGCCCACCCTGGTCCCTCTGGGGCTGCAGCAAGGGAGACATCACTACCTTGCCCCAGGAGGGGTCAGTGTCCCCCAGCATCGCTGTCACTACTCAGTCCTTGGGGCAGTCACCCTCCACCCTGACTCCAAGTCGGGCAGCTGGCTGCGGCAGGGGACATCAGGGATGGTGTCCTTGCCATCACCAGTGTTGAGCCAAGCCAGCATATCATGGATGCTGGTCATGTCCATGGTGAATGGCTGCTGGTCCTGCACCTGTGGGATGTCCCCTGCCAGCTCAGAAAAGCCTCCGCCAGGTTCTGGGCACTGCTGGGCAGGGCATGGAGCACAGTGGGGCTCCATGCCCAGTGCTGAGCCGTGGGGTAGCAGGTGGTGGGGCCAGGGTGGGCAGCAATGTGAAGCAAACAGGAGCCCACGGGGTACAGGGGCTTCCCCTGCACCCTGGCCCCATCGGCTGGTGGGGCACCAGTGTCCCTGGCGGCATGGCCAGGGCGGTGAAGCTCACGCCAGGCACCTCTGATGCCATCACAGCTGGAGAAGGAACCTCTCTGTCGGGGGGAGCAAGGAGGGGTGATGGGGCAAGATATTGGCAGGCAGAGCTGGTGGGGGGTTAACCTGGCAGTCAGGGGCCCCACGAGGAGCAGGAGCCTGCTGCTGTACCTGCTCTGGTGTTGGTCAGTGGGGGTTTGTTGTGGACAGTGTTCTGGGGGGTCCATCCCCATGGCGATCTTTCTGCCAGAACCTGCTTCAGCCACCCTTGCGATGGTTTCATTCTTCATACTGGAACTTCCCACCTCAATGATTTCCCATCCTATTGTCCTCAGTGATGGTTTCCCATCCCAACGATGGTTCCTCAGCCCCATGAGGGTTTCCCACTCCCACGACGGTTTCTCACCCCCACGGTGGTTTCCCAGCCCCACGATGGTTTCCCATCCCAGAGGCTTCCCATCCCAATGTTGGTTTCACATCCTGACAAAGGATTCCCACCCCCCACGAGCGTTCCCCACTCCCACAATGGTTTCCTCCTCTCACGACGGTTTCCTGCCCCAACAATCCCCCCTCCCCACACCGGTTCCCCCCCAGGCTCCCCCCTCCTGCCTCCCGCGGGGTCCCTGCCGCCCGCCTGCCGCCGCCGCGCTGCCTTTGCCGCGCCGCTAGGCGGCGCTGCGCCCCCCCGCCGCACAGGGGGCGGGGCCTCATCCCAGGGGGCGGGGCCGCGGGACGTGGCGGTGGCGGAAGTGACGCTGGGCGAGCTTGGCGCCGTGGCGGCGGGTGGTGCGGCAGCGGCTCGTTGTGGCGGGGGTCGGGGGGCGGCCCTGGGCCCGCGGCGGCGGTGCGGGGGGCGGCCCGATGCTCTGCCCTTCCTGCTGGCCGCTGGCTGCCGGCGGGCAGATCCCAGCCAGCGGCGCGGGGGCTCTGCGCTTCCCTCGGTGCCTCAGCCCCGCCGCCCCTCACCGCGGAGCCGAGCCGGGCCGGGGGTGGGCGGCCTGGGCCGGGCCGGGGCCCGTGCCCGTGAGCAGCCGCGCCGCAGGAAACCGAGCCCAGCTGGCCCAGCTGTGCCTGCTGCTGCTGTTGGAGCCTCTGCCGGCTCCTGGCCCACTGCCAGGGTGGGACTTAGAGCCACACTGGGTGTCGCGTCTCCCTGCGCACGCAGAGGTGTCGGGTCCCCAAAGGCCTCAGGAATGGTGGCAGAAACCTGTGCCCAGGTTACCCAGTACCACTGCTATGTGTGGGCTCTCACTGTCCTTCCCCTTGCCTTTGGATCCTGCTAGCAATGAAGCTCTTGGGCTGCACAACCCTGACGCCTTTTCATGGGAGACGAGATGGTCTCGACCACAGTGATCGTGGGATGGTTGACTTCGAAATGGGCAGTGTAATGAGAAAAAACAGACAGCAGAGTTTCTCCCCTGGAGTTTGAGAGAGCAAGCATTCTGCTGCTCAGGGAGGCACTTGGCAGAGTGCCCTGGGAACCCGCTGTTGAGGGCTCAGGAATCGGTGAGTGCCAGTCAGTTTTGAAGAAGCATCTTGGAGAAGCTCAGGAGCAGGCAATTGCCCTGTGTTGGACATCAGGCTAGCGGGGCTGAAGGCTGGCCAGGCTGAACAGGGAGATGCTTGCAGAGCTCCAGAGGAAAAAGGAATCACACAATCACTGGAAGCGAGGTCAGGCTTCACAGGAAGATGCCAGAGCTGAGGCTACCATCTGCCGGGAGGAGACTTAAAAGGCCAAAGCTCGGGGAGAGCTGCAACTGGCCAGGGCTGTGTCTGACAGCAAGAAGGGGGTTGGAATTAATGTTCATGGCCAGAGGCCTAACAAAAGCATTGGAGCGCTACTTGCTGATGGTGGTCACCTGAGGAATAGGGATGAGGGAAAAGTGAGGGATTCAATGCTTTGCCTCTGTCTTTCAGAATACTGTTAGACTGTGGGCTGCCTGATCCTCCAAGACAGAGTAGAATGAGTGCGGGAATAGTGACTTTCCATTTGTTTGGGTGCTGATATTGCCAGAGAGCAGCCGTATCAGCTCGGCATTGATGAGCCGAGGGGGCCTGCTGGTATTCCCCCCAGGGTACTGATGGAGATGGCAGAGGTTAAGGCATTAAAAGAGGAAATTAAAATGTCCGCTGCCTTCAGTAGCCAAGGGATGGAGCCTCAAATTTACTTGGCTGGGAAAAACGTTGGGGCTGAATGTGGTGGAAATGGCTATACCATCGCTAGAGGGCTCCTTTAAGGCAGGAGTGACATTGTACTCTCTTCCTCGGGAAGCTCTCCCCATCACGACTGTTCAAAGCTCATTGAGATCCAGCTCCTGCCAGCACTTCAGTGCTGCTGACTCCTGTTGGGTCCTCACACTACGAATTCACCTGGAGGCATCTAGGAAAGGCACTCAGCCTGCTCATTCCCCAGTGCATCCTTGGCACTGCACCCTGTGTGCTCAGCACTGCACCCCGTGTGCTTGATGCTGCTCCCCATGTATGTGGCCCTGCACCCCCTTTTGTTCAGTGCTGCACCTCGTGCCCACTGCTGCACCCCCTATGCTCAGTGCCACACTTCTCAGCGCTCAGCCTCACATCCCACACCCTCTGTGCTGCACCCCACATGCTCAGCAATGCACCCCCAGGCTGCCTCTGCCCCTGCAGGGATGCAGATGCACCTCGGTGCTCTCCTAGCTTTGGGGGTGCAGGGGGATGGGATCCAGGAGCCCAGGCCATGTTTTTTGCCAGCTTCATCCAGGGGCTCTTGTCTCAGTTTCCCCCACAGACTCGCCCATCTAGGGCAGATGGGGCCACCCAGGGGTGACAGGAATGCAGGACAGGGATGGTGTAAGGGTGCAGGCTGATCCCCTACTACCTCCTCAGGGGGCTGAGAGAGGAAAGGGGGCCCCAGGCTCCAGGCACACGCGCCCCCTCACCCCTCAGGCCCACGCTGGGCCACGCTGCGGCTCCGCACACCCAGCACCACATGTAGCTGGGGACACAGGGCCTGCAGGGACACAGGATGGACTCTGGCCCAGTGACACAGGGGCAGTGGGGCAGCAGGGCCGGGGCACCCCGGACGCTTCCCCCCACCGGGTGCCATCCACAGGCCCACGTCACCGGCAGCCCAGCAGTGCAGCAGCTTGTGACGGACCAGCCCCAGCCGGCACTGAGCCGATGAACCATGGACACAACCACCCACCGGCCACCCCAGCTCCCCATGCCAGGCTGACCCACTGCCCTGGGGCTGGAACATGGTGGCTCTGCCCACTGAGCCGCGGTTCCTGCCGGGCAATGGTCACCCCAAGGTGGGAATGGGCACCGGCCCTCCTGGGGGCACATGTGTGCACTCAGCATGCGTGTGTGTACATGGGGGCTGTGTGTGCACACATGTCCATGGGGGGTGGGTGCACCAGCAGCACGCAGGGGTGCACCCTGGCTGTGCCACCCAGGCAGGGGGGCTGGGGGGACCTATGAATCCACTGGGACCTCACAGGATCCCCCAGGCCAGGTGCGGCAGTTGGTCCTGGTGGGACTCAGTTTTGGTCCCTGCATGGGGCCTTTGCTGGTGGGGGAAAGCTGGGCTGTGCTCCAGGGCAAGGGGGATGCCCCCATGGCCAGGTGCCCCCCCAGGCTGGTGCTGCTGCTGGGTGCTGGCCCACAGCCTGTGTGTGATGCAGATTCAGAGCCTAGAGCAGCACCTGGCTGCACCATGGTGCTGGTCTGGTGGTCTGTGGGTCGGTGCCCCCCCGAGCCGGTGTGCCACAAGTGCTGTGCCTGGTGCCAAGCCGTGCCAGGGCCACTCTGGGGCTATGCCGGACCGTGCCGGATGGGGGCCAGACCCACATGGACCCAAAGCAGACCATGCTGGAGCCAAGCCCACACCTCTGCCCATCCATGCCAATCCATGCTGGAGCCAAGCCGATCCCAAACCCATATTGGACCATGCCAGAACTGAGCCCACGCCCGTGCCAGGCAGTGCCAGAGCTGAGCCAGCCCCACACCCATGCCGGGCCGGGCCAGAGCCCACACCTGTGCCAGGCTGTGCCACACAAGGGCCAAACTGTGCCAGAGCTGAGCCAGGCCAGCGCCAGGCTGCACTGGAGCTGACCCCGTGCCTGTGTCAGACCAGACCATGCCGGTGCCGGTGCCGGTGCCGGTGCCGGTGCCGGTGCCTGTGTCAGGCCGTCCCGTGCCGGTGCCGGTGCCGGTGCCGGTGCCGGTGCCGGTGCCTGGGTCTGGCCGTGACGTCCAGTGCCGGTGCCGGGCTCTCCCGCCCCGCTCCGCTCGGGGCGCCACTGAGCGCGCACGTGGTGTCGGGGCGCGCTGCCCGCGCGGGGGCGCGGCGGCGGGCGGGGGCGGGGCGGGGGCTCTGCGCTGAGCGGTGCCCAATGGCGGCGCGACCCCGCCCCGCCCCGGCGACGAGCGGGCCAATGGCGGTCTCGCGCGGCGCAGGCGTCAGGTGGTAGGGGCGGGGCGGAGGTCACGTGTGACGGCGGGAGCCGTTAAAGGGCGACGGCGGCACCGGGCGGGGGTGGCGCGGCGTGGGCACAGAGTGGGTGCGGACACGGACAGGCCCAGGCCTCGGCCCTTCCTGGCAGCTTCCCGGTGAGTGCGGCTTGGCCCGGCCCTGCCGGTGAGCGGTGGCCTTGGGCGATGGTGCTGGGCGGGGGTAGGGCGGGCACATGGCGGCGGGAAGGGCCGTTACCGGGCGCGGGAAGGGCCGTTATCCCGGCGGCCCCGCTGAGCCCCGTCTCTCCTGCAGGATGAAGAGTGGCGCAGGCCATGGCGCGGAATCCGGTCCCCAGTCCCCGCGGCCGCCGGGGCCGTAGGACGGCGGAGCCACCCCACGCCCTATAGCGACCCCGCCACCCCCCGCTGTATTTAATTTTATACCTAATTTATTAGCACCTCGCCCAGCTCCCCCCAAACCATGGACCCGACCCCCACGGCGCCACTCCTCCCCATGGAGGACTTCCTCTGGATGCTGGTCCTGGGCTTCATCATTGCTTTTGTACTGGCCTTCTCCGTCGGTGCCAACGATGTGGCCAACTCCTTCGGCACGGCGGTGGGCTCGGGGGTTGTGACCCTCCGGCAAGCCTGCATCCTCGCCAGCATCTTTGAGACGCTGGGCTCCGTCCTCCTGGGAGCCAAAGTCAGTGAGACCATCCGGAAGGGACTGATTGATGTGGAGATGTACAACTCCACACAGCAGCTGCTGATGGCGGGTTCGATCAGTGCCATGTTTGGTGAGGAGGGGGGGAGGGGGGGCAAGATGGGGGAGCAGTGTACCCCAGGGTGCCCCGGCGATGGCTTTCTTACCAGGCTTCTCCTCCTGCTCCAGGATCTGCTGTGTGGCAGCTAGTGGCTTCGTTCTTGAGGCTCCCCATTTCAGGTACCCACTGCATTGTTGGAGCAACCATTGGCTTTTCACTGGTGGCCAAAGGGCAAGAAGGTGTCAAGTGGTCCGAGCTGCTAAAGATCGGTAAGCCCGGCTCATGTGATGGCCTCCGTGTGCCCCCTGGGCTTCCCCTTCCAGCAGTGGGATGCTGATTGTGCCTCTTCTCTCCTAGTGTTGTCCTGGTTCGTCTCGCCCCTCCTTTCAGGCATCATGTCTGCCATCCTCTTCTTCCTTGTCCGGAGGTTCATCCTCCGTAAGGTAAGAGCTGCCCACTCTGCTTTCTGATGGCTTTTGGGGCTCCCAGGTGCTCCCTTGTCTGCCCATTGCAGTGGCTGGGTGGCTTCCATGCACCAGGGTTTTGCCAGGCACATCCGTCCTTGGGTTGACAGTTGGGTGAGCCCTTCAGGACTCCTTTGGGAAGGGCTGAAGGGGTGGGAAAATGAGATGTGGAGCCCAGGAGGTGAGGAGGCAGCACTTCACCTCCTCCAAAATATGTGGGCCTGGCCTTGGCAGAAGCAGCTGTAATTCCCAAGCAGGGAAGTAGCCCAGAACTGATAAGGTCAGACCTGCTTGTCAGGCTTTTCCTAAGTCCTGGTGCAAGGCAGGACCTCCTCATGTGTCAGGCTGCAGGTGAAGGTAATGACCAACAGTGATGGCTTTATTTAAACCAGGAGGGCCAGGACTGTCCCCGGTGCTGCGCAGACTGTCCTTTCCTCCCATCTGGGGCCCCAGGTACAGTGAGAGGCACCTGGGCTGGCTCCAGGAACACGCTCCCACTGTTGGGAGTGTCCGAAAGCCCAGGAAGAGGTATCGGGCACCCAAAGCTGCTTGAAATGGAGGTGGCAGTGTTAAGCCTCATCCTTCTGAGATGATGATGACTACCGTGGAGCACAGGATGCTGCTAGCACAGAGCAGGGGTACCCAGCCAGCTGTACAGAGGAGCTCCAGCATTTCCATCTGTATGTTTGAGGCTAACTTCAATTATTTGAAATCCTAGATCTAACTATTTCTGGTTCCAGAGATGTTCAGATCTTATCGCTGCTGTTCTCTCTACCTGGCAGCCCTTAAAAACAGTTTAGCGTCACTGCTGTCAGAGTAACCTTGCGTAACTGGCTTTTCAAAGCTGGGCTGGCCCTGTCATGCTTCATCCTGATGCTGAATAGTTTGGTTGCTCCGTCCTGCTTGGCATTTGGTAAGGCTTGGTGTGTTTGTACCAATGCTAGACCCTGATTGCTGGGCAGCAGCAGTGGAGATTAAGTCCTCCTGCTGCTCGGGTGAGGGCCTCTCTGTGCAGGTACGTGGCCAGATAAGCTGCTTTGTGAGTAATGGACTCCTATTTTGTCCAAGTCGGCTGGAAAGAGGTAAAGGCTTTGTCTGACAGACTATTTTGTCTGAAAGTGCCTGGGGAATTGAAAGAAAACCTAAATGCAGCCAGAGGCTGGAGAGCCTTAGGAAGGGTTCAGGAGCAAGGCAGCCCCTAGCTGCAGGCACAGATGAGATGCTCCACGTTGGAGTGGTGGGACACTTGGCTGTGCCTGTTCTTGGTCCCTGGGGAGCCTCATGGGATCCCTAGTGTTCTGCCACCTTCTCTGTCCCCAGGCTGCTGGGGTGGTCTGACAGTGCCAGCCCCGTGGGTTATTATCCAGAAGCTGTTGGGAGCTTTGGCTTTTAGCAGAGCTTGCAGGAGCGTGGTGTCTGAGCTGCTGTCAGCAGTTGACTGAAGGTGCAGACCCCCTTTTGGGAAGGGGGTGTTGCTTGGTGGCTCCGACAGCTGCACAGCCCTCGAGGTCTGGCTTTCTGCAGCACTGACCCTTGTTTTGCAGGCAGATCCTGTTCCCAATGGTTTGCGAGCTTTGCCAGTCTTCTATGCCTGTACCGTGGGGATCAACCTCTTCTCCATCATGTACACCGGTGCACCTTGTAAGTACCTGTCAGAAAAATTGAACCTTAACTTTTGTGTGCTTTACAAAACCTCCATTAAATGCACGATTTACCCCTTTTTTGCTTTACAGGGCTGAAATCTCCTAGAAGGTGGCTGGCCTGTGCCAGTTACAGAAGGCTGCAGGCTAGTGTGCGCTGAGTTCTGGGCTAGATAGTTGCCCAGCCAAAGAGACCTGCTCAAACTAAACCCCTCCAGACCTTTCTCCTTAGACTGCACAGGACTAGCAGATAACTTGGCTTCCTCTTCCCTTCTCTCACCTGTGCTAAAGCTCAGGTACCCGGCTGCAGCTGAAGAGACTCCTCGGGCTGCCACTAGCAAGACTAGGAGCAGGGATGGAGGCTGTGCCTCCCGATTCACTTTGTCCCTCAGAATAAACTCACTATCCCTGGCAAGAAGAGCTGGCACCTGTACTGATAAGAGGAGTTTGTACTTCAGTCTGAAAGGCCAAATTGAAATGCTTGTTTGGCTGTTGTGCAGGGGGACATGTCGTGGGCAGGACTAGGAGAGGGCTTGGCAGGGGAGGGTGGCGTTGCCTGTGGAGCTGGAGGCTCCGTAACCTCCATCTGTCGGGATGACTTGGTGTGAGCCGCTTTTGGTCTGAGCATCGGTTTCCTGTTGTGGAGGAGCTGCCGGAGGTGGGGTGAGAGCAGTCAGCCCTGGCTCTGCAGGGCTTCCTCTGTAAACAGTGGCTGGAAAATGTTCTGGAGGGAAGTCAGCCTCCCCTTCCTTGGCTTCCCGGCCTGGGGGAGAAGGTGAGGCTGCTGCGGTGCTGCTCCAAGATCACTTCATCACTTGGCCACCCCCAAGGTGGATTCATGTTTATCCTGAGCCCTGTGCTGCAGGAGAGCTGGGGGAGCTCTGTGCCGCTTAAATGCAGGGCTTGCAGCCTGCAGGGAGCCAGGCTCACTGTAAACGAGTAGCCAAATGTGTGGGTAGAGTAGCTGTGATGTTGCTGGTGGTGTGTTAAGAGCAGTCGGGTATGGCCTGCAGCAGGAATAGGGAGTTGAGTGGTCGGTCACAGCACCTGATAGTCCCGGGGGGGGGGGGGGGGGGGGGGGGGGGGGCTTCAGGGTGTGGCTGCGGCTGGCTCTATAATGCAGAGCCTCTGCTAAAAGTCACACTGCATGTGGGAATGCTTGTAACTGGGTCAGGTAACACCTCAAATGCCTTGAAACTTGAGCTTAAGTTCCTAGGGACACAGGAGCAGGAGAACCATCTTCCCCCTGCAGCGGGAGGAGTTAATGGGTCTCTGGTGGGAGCAGCCCAGGTCCTGCATGTCTTCTCCCTGATGGGGAAGTGGTGCTGCTGCTGCAGCAGCCGTGCTGGGTGGTTTGTTGTTTTTTTCTTTGACATTGCAGCAAGAGAGGAGACAAGGGTTGTGAGTTGTCTCCTGTCTCTGCTCAGGGCACGCAGCAGTCCCTGATTTGGTTTGGCTGCGGGAGGGAGGGGAAAGTGTTCTGCCCATGTGAAAGGCCAGCTTGTGGGTGGGGGAGACTGTAACTAGGGGGGAGGGGGGCTTCTGTGCAAGTGAAGCGCTTGGTTTCATTGTGGCCAGTGCTGGCTTTCCAGTGGCATTTCTCCCTGGCAGGCACATTAGCTCAGGGGTGTTGCAGGTGATGGGAGTCCCCGTGGCGGGAAGAGCAAAGTCATACGTGAAGGAGGCTTTTGCCCGGAGGTTTTCAAAGATCCGTTGTTTTATTTCCTAGTGCTGGGCTTTGACAAACTTCCTCTGTGGGGTATCCTCCTAATTTCGGTGGGGAGTGCTGTTGTCTGTGCTCTCGTCGTCTGGTTCTTTGTATGTCCGAGAATGAAGAAGAAAATCGAACGTAAGTAATGCCTCCCTTTTTGCAATCCCTTGGGGGAAGGGTGTGCTTGAACTAACCAACTTACTTTCCCAGTGGGAGATCTCACTAGCCCCAGGGCTGTTACTAGCAGGGATCCTCAGCTTCAGTTAGAGCTTAAGCTGCTCTGCAAACTCCGAGTCACTGGAGCACATCCCATTGAGCTGGACCTGCATGCACCTACCCCGCAGCCATACCAGCAAGCGGCTCCCCGGGGCCCCCAAAACACCCCTTGAAGTAGTTGTTGTGCTGCTGAGTGGTGCCTGGCAGCTGATCCCTCAGCAAGGCAGCCTCTCCTTGGGCTGCACCGGACAGCAGGCAATATTGAACAGCCTGATTTCACTGCTTAATAGAGAAAGAAGAGAAGGCGGGAGACAACCAGCCTGTTAACCAGTGTAACCTTTAATCCTCTGCATACCTGCTGATCGGTCTTTGGCCTGGCAGATGCAGATCACAAGTTTAAAGCTGTGTAAGCTGATGAAATCCTTTCCCTGTAGCCAAAAAAAAAAAAAAAAAAAATTGAAAGGCATCCAAAAGAGCAGTCCCGAGCTCTGCCTCCTGAAAAGTACAGGCAGCTCTCCTGGAGTCTGTGTGTGGTCTTGCATATAAATTTTGTGTGCAGTCTGGGGCACTTGCAGAACTGGAGATGAGGGGGATAACCAGTGTCCTTGTCAGACTGGTGTAATTGGGGGTGTGACTAACAGCTTTATGGCTGCCCTTGACAATCTTCCAGCTGTTCAAGCTTCGGCTTAACTCCTGCCTGCCTGCCAGCCAGGCTCCCCTGCCTGCTGGAGAGCCCCGCTCTGCTGTGGGGCGGCGCTGGTGCAGGGGGATGTGGGCTCTGCAGAGGCTTGATACCAGGGTGAGGGGCTGGAGGCCACAGCCTGGCCCTTGCAGTGAGCAAACTGGGTAGAAGATGGTCATGTTTGTGACAAGGAAGTGGGTTTTTGTTGTTGTCTGAAGGAGCTGACCTCATCTCATGTTTTCACCTGGAGAAAACATGCTTTTCCTGGTAGAGGGGGTGTAGCAGCCTCAGTATGCAGGGCTTGGTGCTGCTGGCTTGGCTCTCCCAGTGGGACAGGAAACCAGGCTGCCCTTGGGAGGTGGGGACCGGCTCCGGTTTGGGTTTGTCACCCACCAGTGGGTGCTGGAGAGGAGCCCAGGCGGGCAAGTCCTCCCAGGGGGCTGGGGCTCGTGGGCTGGTGGAGGAGCTGGGCTCTTCTGGGCACCTTCCCATCAGCCTCAGGGCTGCAGCTGCCCCGAAGCGGGTCCAGAGCATCCCACGGCTGCCGGGAATGGAGATGGGACAAACATGGCTTGAAGAGGAACCTCTGCTGCATAAAAGCCCCATAACGGTGCTCACCACACCCGGTGTGGGTGGGTAGGGCCTAAAAATAGGAGATGAGCTGGCCTGTGACTGTTTGGCTGTTGTGCCTGGGACAAGGTGCAACTGCCCAGCAGTTTCCAAAGTTCAGGATGGGGGCGAAGCTGTGAATTTTATTTGGCTGGCATAAATCCGAGTGGTGAGGGGTGTGGGCTTGTTCCTGGTGTCGGGAAGGGGTTTGATGGCAGCTGCCTCCCTTTGTAGGTGAGATCAAATCAAGCCCTTCTGAAAGCCCCTTGATGGAGAAGAACATCAGCCCCAAGGAGGACCACGACGAGCCCCGGGTGCCCCTGGGTGATGCCAAGAGCCCCGTTGCTGATGTGGGGTCAGCTGCACCCCACCGGGCAGTGGTGGAGGAGAGGACAGTCTCCTTCAACCTGGGGGACCTGGAGGAGGCCCCGGAGCAGGAGAGGCTTCCCAGCCTCGACCTGAAGGAAACCAGCACTGACAGCGGTGAGCGGGTGTGGGGGGTGACGTAGGGTGCCAGCGTGGTTTTCCCTCACCCCAGGTACCCCTGGGTGCTAAACCCCCACTGTCCCCCTTGGCAGGAGCCATGCGGCTGCCCAACGGCAACCTCGTCCAGTTCAACCAGGCCGTGGGCCACCAGATGAGCTCCAGTGGGCAGTACCAGTACCACACCGTGCACAAGGACTCTGGCCTCTACAAGGAGCTGCTGCATAAACTGCACCTGGCCAAGATGGGGGACTGCATGGGGGACTCGGGGGACAAGCCCCTGCGGCGCAACAACAGCTACACCTCCTACACCATGGCTATCTGTGGCATGCCCCTGGACTCCCTCCGGGCCAAGGAGGTGGAGGAGATGGAGAAGCTGACCTGGCCCATGGCGGACACCAAGAAGAGAGTCCGCATGGACAGCTACACCAGCTACTGCAATGCAGTGGCAGATGCCCACCCGGCAGCTGATGTGGATCTCAACGCTGCCCAAGTGGAGACAGGAGTCGGTGACCACAAAGGCAGCAGGAGCTCCCTGGAAGAGTGGCATGACCAGGACAAACCTGAGGTGTCCCTCCTCTTCCAGTTCCTGCAGATCCTCACAGCCTGCTTTGGCTCCTTTGCTCATGGTGGCAATGATGTCAGGTCAGTTGAGTCAGCAGGAGCGGCGGGGTTGCGCACTAGGGCTGGTGCCCATCTTGCCCAAAGCCTCTGGCCTTCTAGACCAGCTCTCCTTTCTCTTCCAGCAATGCCATAGGGCCCCTGGTTGCACTCTACCTGGTCTATCAGACAGGTGAAGTGGCAACTCCCATCTGGCTGCTGCTCTATGGAGGTGCAGGGATTTGCATTGGCTTGTGGGTCTGGGGGAGGAGAGTCATCCAGACAATGGGGAAGGATCTGACTCCCATCACACCATCGAGGTAAGGTCCGCCTTGGGGGCGGGGGGAGGCTGCAGGCAGCCCTAGAGCTGCATCCTGCTCCTGGAGCCCCTCTCCGTTCTCTCTTGGGGGTTTCATTGCTTGGGTGGTGGAGCTGGGTTATGTGTGGCCCTGTAACACCTTCCTGCATCCCTCGGGGCCGGGGGGGGGGGGGGTATCAGTCTGGGACTGCTGGGGGTCTGGAGAGCCAAGTGAGGAGCTGACTCAGCTCTGCAGGGTCTGCCCGGGGAGAGCAGTCCCAGCTCTGGCTTGGGCTGAGCAGCGCAGGGTGTCTGGTGCCCAGGTTCTCATGCACTTTCTCTCTTTGCAGTGGCTTCAGCATTGAGCTGGCATCTGCCCTGACGGTGGTGATCGCCTCCAATGTTGGCCTCCCTATCAGCACAACCCACTGCAAGGTAGGAGGGGGATGGTACTGGCTCTGTGCAAGCCCTGCTTTCCCCAAATCCTGGTGCTAATAAGGCTGAGCTGTGGAGGAGGTCCCAAATGGGGCTTCCAGCTGGCCTTTGGCTCTGCCATTTGCTTCCCAGTGTGGAGTGGCAGCAGCTGCCCGGGGCTGGGGGAGGCCCCTGGGTGAGGGGGCACTCGATGAGGTAGTAAAACCTCTTTGGACCCCTGGGCTCTGCTGAGCGGCCATAAGAACCTGGGTGCCTCAGTGCCCTGTCCCCACTGCTGCCCTGGGATGGCAGCTCCTCACCCTGCTTGCTCTGCCTGGGGTCTGCTGGGTCCCCAAGGGCTGGAGCGAGACCCCCGGCCCCATGGCTGTGGCTTTCCTTTGGCACCCTGGGAAGGGCTGGGGGGTGGCAGGCAGAGTGCAATGCTGAGCTGTGCCCTGGCTTCTCGGGCAGGTGGGCTCTGTGGTCTCGGTGGGCTGGCTGCGTTCCAGGAAGGCGGTGGACTGGCGCCTCTTCCGCAACATCTTCATGGCCTGGTTTGTCACTGTCCCCATCTCGGGTCTCATCAGTGCTGCCATCATGGCTGTCTTCAAGTATGCGATCCTGAAGGCTCACGCTGCTCCTGCTTCCCTGCTGCCACCCTCCCCTCCAGGAGTGGGGGAGGCTCGTCCCACCGTGGCATGGAGCTCCCTCAGTTCTGCATAGTGTTGTCACTGAAGTATCTTCTTTTTTTTAAATGTCTTGGCGCTAAGTTTGTAGGGGGGGTGTGCAGCACTGAGACTGTGCCTGCCCTTGGGGTGTTTACTGTTTCCCTTGGACTCTCCCTCTAGCCAACTTCAGCTGCTCTATCTTAAAAACACATCCAAGCTCTAGGGTGGGAAAGGAAAATCCTTGTAAATTTAAGGGGATATTTATTAATATTCTTTATATTCCCTTGAAAGGAAAAGAGGTGAGCAGCTGCACATTCTCCTCTGGCTTGCTTAAGTGGCAGAAGAGGAACCCAGGGTACCACCAGATCCCATCCTCACCCTCCTCTTTTCTGAGGCATAACATCCAAACAAGTGTTCACCAATAAGGGGACTTTGGACCCTGGTTCACCCAGTTAAACATTTTAAACTCTGCTGTCCCCTGGAGGTGAAGACAAGTCAGCCAGAGCTGCTACTTACTTCCGATCTGCAGCTGATGGGGTCTTGGGAACACACGTAGCCTGTACCCTTTGTGTTTGGCTTGCCTTTGGCAGCTCTGGTTTAAGCCTCTCTCTCCTACTAAAATTGCTCTCAATTGCTTGAATTTTGGAGCAGTGTGCACCGCGAGGCTGGTTTGGGGGCACTGTTACTCGGGATGCTGCAGTGCTTCCTGGAGGCACCACCTTCATGTCCTTCCTGTTTGCCTCCCCTCTAGACACAGGTCTTTGCCCTTGCACAGGGCCAGCTGTTTTCAGGCTGGAGTTCAGGTCTGTGGTCCCCAGGGGCCTGCTGGAGGCTTTGTGGAAGATCTGTTCACCTGGGGGGATCTAGTGTGGTGCTTAAGGCTTCCAACTGGAAGTGTGCTGAGTGGATTTCCCATGGGTTGCCTTGCCATATTAGTCTTTTGGCTTCTCATTCCTTCCTGGATTTAGGTAACCATAGTTTGAAGCTGAGAGCTCCCTTCGGTCTGTGTAGGACGGCTCGTGCTTGGCATGAGCCCTGTAGGAAGCTTCACACTCTTCCTTGGTTGCTCTGGATGCACCACCATGGCTCTCTGGCATGTATTAGAATTCTGCTGAGCAGCGTGGCCAGCATGCTGCGTGGATAAAGGGTCTGTAGGAAGTCAGACAAAACATCAGGTTATTTAACAGCAGTTGCAGAAAAGGTTAAATATCTAAAACAGTGCTGGCTGTCTCAGTCACAGCTTACAAGAAGCTTTTGTAAATCAAAAAGCTGTCAAGGAAGTACCACATTATTTTTTTTCTTTTGTGGGGCAACAGAAGAGCAGCTCAAAACACTGCCATCCAAGGCTGCCACAAAACTTCCAGCTTCCACTGACAACAAAAGTAACCAGAACAGTTCCTGCAGGCAGGGGGCCCTGGCAGGCAATAGTTTGGAGGCTCCTGCTGCTGCTGCTGGCTGGTGTCAGAGTTGCCCCCCCCCAGGTGCTGCAGACAGCTGAGGTGCATCGGAGTCAGCTGCTGCAGTGTTGCAGGTCACAGCAGTGTCTTGGAGTGCACTGGCCAGGTTTTACTCTGCCACGGTGAGCCGCAGCACTGCAGCAGCTGATTCACCAGCCTCCCAGCTGCCCCAGGCACTGGTAGTGAAGCTGGGAAGTGGGACAGCAACCCTGGCTGTCAGCTTCCCCCACCCTGTCCTCCTCGCTGAATTACAGCCCTCTGACAGCAGCCAGCTGCAGGGTTCTCCCACCCCTCTGGCTCTGGAGCTAGGGAACAGCTCAGCAGTTAGGGAAGATTAATGCCTGTGCAGCTATTTTCCTGCAATGAAAAAGCTCAGAGACTTTGGGTATTGTCCTCTATTCTACATAAGTATGCCAAAAAGAAAGATTGTGAATCTTCTCACCTCATTTCTGTTATACTAGTGGCATTTTCCAGAGCCTGACCACAGGGACTGATTTGCTTTTTCTGGTCTCTGATCCTGCTTACATTTATCTTCTCTCCCCATGGAGAAGTTTTATGGCTTCCTTTGCACTACAACATCATGATACTCACTGCAACAGGGAGTCTTTGAAGTGTTCAGGTTTGCCAAGTGCATCAGCTGTTTCAATTAAAAGCTTTGAAAAAAAAAAAGGTGCCTTGCTACTGACAGCTTGCAAGCGGAGGCTGCACTCACAGTAGTGTATTTGCACACAACCCGGGTCCAGCAGAACTGGGCAAGACAGAGAAGGGGTCCCAGAGCCAGGTAACTCATTTAACAGGTGGTTGTATCTATTTCCTTTTAAATGCATTGAAAATGCCCCTTCCTAACATTAACCTATCCCAGAAGGCCACTGAAAGCTGCCAGTAAAAAGCAGTGGTGAGACTCCAACCACCCATTCTTCAAGGCCCAGTTACAAAGCTGGCAAAAAGGCACGTTCCGCCAGAGCCAAGAGCTGAGCTGAGAAAGCTTCATGGAGACTCAGAAAATACCCAGAAGAGAACGAGATCAACCAGCTGGAAGCATCAGCACTCAAGCCATCCCTTTGCTCCTGCTGCCAGGGTGCTGTGGGGGCAGAGCCGCCCCCAGCTGCTGCCTCAGCACTGGTGCTGGGCACTAGCAGGAGGCAATTCTCTGTACGCTAGTGAATTGCTGGGGAGGGAAGGCAGGCACTGGCAAGCTGAGAAGAGTCAGCTGTACCTCAGAGAATCACTGATTTGGGTCGGAAGGGACCGACATCCATCTGACTTACTTTGCACTTGGGCATTTCAGCTTTGCTTTGGCTGCTAGGCGCTCCTGGAGCAGTCTTCTCTGCTCCTCTGCAAAGAGATGGTAGGAAAACGCAGTGCACGCACCACAACCCCGGTAGTTGGAGCACCAGTAAGAATGGATTTCTTTTACATTCACAGCACAACGGTGGAGGTCTCCTGAGCTCCCCGCCTAAGCCTGACAATGCTGTTCCCACAAATTCCCAGAGTGTTTCCATGCACATGACATCGCCCAGGGGCTCACTGGCATAGAGAGACCCGAGTTCCCCGATCCTCAGGGCATCGTGACGCTGCTCACGCCTCAGCTGTGTGGGGCTTAGTTCGCAGAAGGAAAGGGGAGATGCTGCCCGTGCCCCTGCTTCAGCTGTGGGTCCCGCAAGCCCGTGCCCCACAGCAGCCAAGCCCACCGCTAACACAGGCGGGTGGGAAAAGCGAGGAGCGCCGCAGCCGTGGGGCACGGGGTACCTGTGACACCCCCAGTCTGGCTGCGGTACCGGGCATCTCGCGGCGGGACGGCCTGGCCTGGCTGGAGGCAGCATCACCCCAGCCCCAGGGCAGCGCCCCCTCCCCTGACAGCCCACGCGCCCAGGGCGCTGAGGGCACCTCTGCCCCCCCACCTGCCCCCTATGCCACCCCCTTCCCTTGACACCGCACCCCCGGTGTCCCCAGCACCCCAAGGCGCGCCCCAACCCCCCCCCGCTGCCTGCCCCCCCAACCACGCCGG
This sequence comes from Falco peregrinus, assembly GCF_023634155.1. NCBI lineage: Eukaryota > Metazoa > Chordata > Aves > Falconiformes > Falconidae > Falco > Falco peregrinus. Next base: position 6,114,964 of record NC_073737.1, read on the forward strand.
TGCGCGCGTTCACGGGCCACCCCGCGCACCCGAGCCTCCCCCGTAAGTCCCAGCAGCCCCCCACTGCCCCTGCCCCCCTGCTCCCGGCAGGCCCACCGGCCCCACTGAGCCCCCCAGGCCTGTCTCGGGTCACGCTCAGCCCAGCAGCCCCCAGATCGCCCCCTGCCCCCCATTCCACAGGCACTAGCGACTGCCCCGGCCACCGCAGGGCCACCGCGGGCCCGCACCCCGCGGGGCGTCCCCAGCCGGGGCGTCCCCAGCCCGGCCTGGTCCCCCGCCCCACATCGGCCCCTGAGCGCCGCCACCCGCTGGGCCCCCGCCGCTCACCCTGCGCGGCCGCCCCTGTCCGCTCCATGCCGGGCCCCCGCCTCAGCACAGCCGCCTCCCGCCCGCCGCCTCTGACAGCCGCGCCGCGCCCATTGGCTACCGCCTCCTTCAAACCCACCAATGGCGAGGGCGAAGCCGCGGAGGGGCGGGGACACGGCAACTGCCGTCGCGTCAGTTAGTCCCGGTTCCCGTCAGTTACCCTGGGGCGGGGCGGCGCGGCGCGGCGGGGCGGGGCGGGGCACCATGTCTTGCCGGACCATGCCAGGCCTTGCCGTGCCAGGGCGCAGTGTGGCACAGCAGGCTATGCGATGCCATGCCATGCCGCACAATGCTATGCCACACCATACTGTGACAGCCCATGCCGTGCCACACCATGCCGCACCACGTCACCCCATCACATGCCAGGCCAAGTCATGCCACACCATGGCACACCATGCTGTGCCATGCCATGCCACACAACAGCACGCCAGACCTTGTCGTGCTATGCAATGCCATGTCACACTGTGCCAGACCATGCCACATCATGTGACGGAATGCCACGCCACACCTCACAATGTCATGCCACACTACAGCCCACCCCGCCATGCCTCAGTGGTGAGCTGGAGTGGTGGCAGTGGCTGGGGCAGAGGTGGCAGCCCTGGGTAGCTACTGGGAGCTGCAGGTGACCCCCACCTGTAGGATGCCCACACCAGCCACCCACCCAGCTGCGGGGTGAGCATGGGGACAGGGTGGCAGAGGGTCCTACATGGGGCCGGCTGAAGGGCAAGGCCTCAAGGACAAGAGTCCAGCACCGTTAGCCTGAGGAATGGAGACGTGTTAGAACTTGTCGGGCATAAGCCCTGGCAACAAAGGAACAAGTTAACAGCAGACTCTTGAGCCATAGCGGTTGAAATGACAACCCCCACGGACAAAGAGGGACATACAGCAGGACAAAGAGGGAACGGATAGTGCTGATGAGGAACTTTGTTATTCACCAAAGTCAAGTAGGACACCCCCCCCCCCCAACCTTAGAATAGAGATTGTTGCTAAAATAAGATAGACTAATCAGTACCTATCGTTTAAATGAGGTGTCTTAGAAGATAACCAATCGGTGTAGGTCACGCTTAAGATCTACCCAATCAGTGTGTAACATGCAGAAGGCAGAAACGTATGTAAATGTAAAAGAATCACCAATAAATCGACATCTTGCTTGCATCAAGCTACCTCCCGTCTCTTCATTCACCGCAGCCGACCAAGCCAGGGTGGTCCCTGAGCTGTGGGGTCAACCCCACCCCCTGGGCTTTGCACTGAGACCTGGAGAGTCCCCCAGACCAGATGAAACTGGGATTTTCCCATCCATAAACCACCCCTGCATCATTTAACCCCTGCAAAAGGAACGAGCTGAGCAATGCCTCCCTGGGAAATCTTTTATTTTCAACTCCATCGCTAATAGCCCCATTCCCAATAACAAGACCGCAGCGTTTCCAACACAATACATACAAATGAAAAGCAAGGGGCGGACACAATAAATACGTATAAATTAGGGTGGCTCGGGCCCACGGGGCCTAGAGCTGCTATTTCACTTGAAATAGGTGGGCAGGACAAGGGTCCTGGTGGGAGGGGTTGTACTCGGTACATACAGCTTGAAAACCGGTGACTGCCGGTTGGGTTGGGTGTGGGGCTCCTCAGTGCCTGATCAGCTTGTAGGTGGCAATGTTGACCTGGTCGGGCTGGTTGGTGATGCCAACTGGCTGGTGGGGCTGCAGGGATGTGCAGATGAACCAGCCAGGGAAGGCGGCTGACTCGAAGCGCGTTGTCTTCTCTGGCAGGCTGTCCACACGGTAGAAGATGAAGCGGGTCAGCTCCACGCTCTCGATGTCCCTTTTGATGTCGGCTTCCTACAACCCGGGGGTGAAACAGGGTTCAGGGTGCGATGGAGCCCTCAACCCCATAGGGGATGGAGCAAGTGGGGCCCCCACTCACCTCCAGCTGCAGCATGGGCTCAGCACCACTCATCACGCATGAGAGGTAGAGTTGGTAGCCCTTGATGCCCAATGCCACCGGCATCTGCCAGGTCCCTGGGCCACCCTGTGATAGCTGGGGACGGTACAGAGCGATGTTGAGCTTCACTGCAGAGAGAAGGGATGGGTTAACGGGTAGTCCTTGGGCTGTAGGGTGGCTCCTGGGTGGTCCCAGGGTTGGGGATGGGGACGTTGGGTCAGGACCATATCCTCTCACCTTTCCGCCCGGCGGAGGGTCCCTGCAGGTGCAGGGCCACCAGCTGGGTGGGTGACTCCAGCACGAAGCACTTCTGGTCGATGTCAAAAATGTCGAAGGACTGGGAGCGGGTGTAGCGGTAGACAGGTGCCCCAGCATAGCTGCTCTTGATCTGCTGGAAGGAGACGGGCTCTGTGGAGAGGGGGGTGGTCAGGAAGATGCCAGTGCTCTCCAGTCCAAGAGCATCCCTCGGCTGGGGTGATACCCCTGACACCATTCCCCCATACCAAAAATATCATCCAGGAAGGCCCCAAGGTCACTGTCGGCAAAGTCCTTGTGCATTGGCTGCTTCAGGAGCTTGGTCACGGCCACCACAAGGACGGCAGCCTGGCGAAAGGTCTTAGCAGGTTGTGCCTTGGTCACCATCACCTGGATGTCCACTCCGGGTGATGTTGCCTCCAAGTCCAGGCGGGATTTCTGGGGAGGAAAGGGGATGTGGGGTGAGAGCCCAGCTTCCCCATCGCAGGGGTCTCACCGTTCCCACCACTCCAGTGTTACCTTCTGTGGGCAGAGGCCGTTTGGGCCATAAAATGTCTCCTCGTTCAGGCTGAAAGGCAAAGGGAGATGGTGAAGCCAGGGCCATCATGGCACCAGGATGGCATTGTGTCCCCACTGTCCCCTTTGGCATGGCCACACTTACCTGCTGCTCTCCAGCGTGTCCAAATCGGGCACGAACGCCATCTCCAGTGCTGACTGCAAAACCCTGGGCAGAGACCTGCTGGTACCTGTTGAGTGCCGCGGCACTTGGCTGCCTGCCTCCGCCTGTCCTGCCTGCAGTGTCGCTTGGGTGCTCTCTGAGCCCAGCCTTGGCGTGGTGCGTTTTCAAGAGCCTCTGGAAGGAAATGCCGTCAGGGCGGGATTTCCACCTTTCGCAATGCCTGGGATTGCCCAGTTCCTCTGGTGAGACTGGGAGGGCTGGGGGGCTGGCTTCCCCCACGCAGTGCTGTGGGGCTGAGGGAGGGGCTGGGTGTGGGGCAGAGCAGGGGGGGTGCTCCAGGGTTGGCATGTGGGGCAGAGCAGGGGCGATGCTTCAGGGTTGGCATGTGGGGCAGAGCAGGGGCGATGCTCCAGGGATGGTGTGGGGCAGAGCAGGGGTGATGCTTCAGGGTTGGCATGTGGGGCAGAGCAGGGGCGATGCTCCAGGGATGGTGTGGGGCAGAGCAGGGGCGATGCTCCAGGGTTGGCATGTGGGGCAGAGCAGGGGTGATGCTCCAGGGATGGTGTGGGGCAGAGCAGGGGCGATGCTTCAGGGTTGGCATGTGGGGCAGAGCAGGGGCGATGCTCCAGGGATGGTGTGGGGCAGAGCAGGGGCGATGCTCCAGGGTTGGCATGTGGGGCAGAGCAGGGGGGATGTCTGGGGTCAAGGTGTGGGGCTGGTGCTTGTGTGCTGGCCCTTGGCGGCCAGGCTGACCCAGCAGGGACTGTACCAGCCCCATCCCACGGGGGCCACGATGATGTCCACCCTCGTCATAGCTGGGGACCGCGGCTGCCCCAGAAGGGCCAGTGGTGCAAGCGCTGCCATTCCACAATTTCCCCACAGCTTCATCCTGCACTGGCAGGGCTCTGCCACACCTCCTGTCCCTACCACCCCAGTATCAGATGGCACAGGACCCTGCTGTCCCCTTGGTCCCTTGTGCCGACCCATGCCACTCTGGGGACGTGGCTTTTGGGGACGCCATGCCCTTGAGGCCATTCCTTGTCACCGTGCTGCCGTACACCCCACTCTGCAGGACGCATCCTGCCGGGGTGCTGGCGGTTGCGCCATGCCGGCCGGGCCAGGGATGTGCATGGCTGGGCTTGTGTGGCCGTGGGCTGTTGAGGTGTTTTCCTGGTGCCCGTTTCACTTCCCGAAAGTGCTGCCCGGCTGCGTGGCTCCTCGGCGCAGGGCTGGCGTGGCTATGACTCAGCTGGCAGGAAATTGCCAGGAGCCCCTGAACCCCCGGGGCACCCCCCACCCGCCCAGCCCTGCCTGCGCCTGGCCGGCTCCCCGGTGCCCCGCGGGGCAAGGTCCGCCACGCGGGGATGCCCTGGAAGGCCTGAAGTCCTCCATGCCACGGGGTCCTTCCCAGCACGGTGGGGCTCTGCAGGCTCTGGCGGGGGTCCCCGGGCCATACTGGGGGTCCTCAGGCTACGGTGGGTGTCCCCAGGCCGTACCGGGGTCCCCGGGCAAACTGGGGGTCCCCGGGCCATACTGGGGGTTCCCGGGCCCATACTGGGAGTCCTCAGGTTATGGCGGGTGTCCCCAGGCCGTACCGGGGTCCCCGGGCAAAACTGGGGGTCCCCGGGCTGTGGCGGCAGTCCCTGGGCCGTACCGGGGTCACCGCCCCCAGCGCCGAGGCCCGGTGCGAGAGCGGCCCCGCCCCCGCCGCCCCCGGGCTTCCTCCTGGCCCGGCCCGCGGCGGCGCATGCGCACCGGGCGCGCTCGGGGGCGGGGCGGGGCGGGGCGGGCGGTGACGCAGGAGCGGGCGGGGCGGCGGCCGGGGCCCGCTGTCAGAGCCGGGACAACGAGCGGGGCGCACGGACGTGCCGGTGGGTGCCGCGGGCGGGCCGGGCGGCGTGTCGGGGCCGGGCCGGGCCGGGCCGGCCCTGGCGGGGGGCGGGCCGGGCCGGGCCGGGGCCGGCGGGCGCGGGGCGGCGGGCGCGGGGGACCGCGGCGGACCGCGGCCGCTCCCCGGTGTCCTTGGCGCCGCCGCCCGGGCGCCTCGGGGCGGGGGGAAGAGGCGGGCCTGCCGCTAGACGGGCAGCCCGGAGCGGCCAATGGGACGGCGGCTCGGCGCTTCGCACCGCTCCTATAGGCGGCGGGGGCGCCAAGCCTGGGCGGCGGCGGCGGGCGCTGATTGGCGGGCCCGGGCCCGGCAGCGCGGGCCGCGCGCGGTGGCGGGGCGTCACGCGCCCCTTTCCCGCCTCTACGTGTTGCTTTCCCCCTCCCCCCCGCCCTGTGCTCGGGGTGCCCGGTCCCGCCCGGTGCGGGCGTCCCCACCTGCGGGGCCTCTCGGGGCGGCCTCGGGGTGCCGGCGCTGCCGGGGTCGGCGGTGCTGCCTCCCCAGAGGGGCAGCGGCGGCCCCGGCCCGGGGGCGCCCGGTGCTGGAGCGGCTCGGCCGCCAGCCGCGGCCCCGCGCCGGCCCAGCCGCTTGCTCTGGCGCTGCGTTTGTTGTGCTAAGGCAGACCCGAGCGCAGCTCCTCGGTACGTCGGGCAGGTGCCGGGGGTGCCGCCCGCCGGGGGCCGCATTTAGCACCTTAATCTGCTCAGTGCCGCTCCCAGCCGTTCACCGGTTGGAACGGTCCTGTTGTTTGATCTCTCGATGAAATCTGGGTTGTGATCCGACTGCGGCCACGAGGGCCCGGCCTGCACGCCCGGGCTTCCCCTGCTCAGTCCTGCTGCGGCTGTAGCTGTGTGTGCGGTCGCCAGTGGGCCCTGCGCCGGTAACCGGGCTCGCTTTCCTACGCCCTGGCTCCCGGCTGTGCCTTGCATTACCCGGGAAGCGCCCCTGCTCCGGGCTTCCCCTGCTCTGCCTCACGGCACGGGCTCCCGCGCCTGCAGCCAGCCAGCCCCTTCTGCCAGAGGCCCCTCTGGTTCAGCTGGTCCGGGTGATTCCCTGGCCGGAGCCCCCCGTTCTCCAGAGAGGTCACCGGGACGCTGCGAGCGGCAGTACGAAACCAGACACCGAAGCTGGAGGGGCCACCTACGTGCCTGTGTGCTGATGCCCAGTTCAGTCGACTCCCTAAAATATCTGTTTGTGTTTTGCTGCTTAACTCTGAGGAGGGTAAGCTGGGAAAACGTCTCGTGCTGCCGCGCTTGCTGTCCTGCGCCTGCCTGCCTTCTCTTGCCTGTTACGGGCCTGGTTTGCCTGCGGGCAGAATTGAGCAGGCAGGGCAGAAAGGGCAAGTGGGCTTCCTTTTTTCCCTTGGGTGAATCTGTATAACACCTTGGCTGAATTAGAGTGATCCCGGGTCTTCTTCAGGCTCTTTGGACCAAAACCTTATGTTTTGAAGCAGGAAGCGTAGCTGCTGCTGTGTCAGGTCGCCCGAACTAGATTCAGCAAGGCAAACCTGGCAGCCTGGCTGATGAAACGCCAGTCACAAAGGTGTGTTTTTTTTCTCTAGTCTGCCATGAAACTTCATTTTAATCTGGTGAACACACGGTAGCTGCTTCGACATTGGGCTGCTGCTTGTTAAACTGGTTGGGGTTATGGAAACTGGCCAGCTGGGTCACGTCCAGCCTCGGGTCCTGCCTCTGGCAGAAGTCGCTGGGTGGAAAGGGCAGCTGCAAGAAGAGCTGGCTCCAAGCGCCAGCGCTTCCCTTGAGGTGATCTTGCCTCAGTGCTTTCTCTTGAGCTGTGGCTGCTGGTTGCATGTGCGTAAGGAGGAGCGTGGTTAACCTCAGGCCTCCCTGTCCATGCAGGGCTGCACCTCACCAAGAGCTACAAAGTGGACGTTGCAGGGGGGGACCTCTGAGAAGGTCCCTTGCCAGCTCCGGGTTGCTTCTCTGGGTTCTCTGGGCAGGGGGAGAGCCTCTTTCTGGGTCTTTCAGCTGCATTGACCTTCTTGGGTCTGAACTTGTAAGGAGAAGCGATGAAGTGGTCTGTCGTGGAGCCCACATCCCAAGTGCTTTGTACCACCGTACCTCTGCTTTGCATAGACAGTTTCTTCCCCATAGACAGTTTCTTCCCCGCTTTATACTGATGCATATAATGCAAACCGGTGAGAAGAAAACCTCGGCCAAGCAGAGTGGTCACGGGGTGAGTAACGCAGCAAGAATCGAAGCCAAGACCTTCTACCTGGGTGAGAGAAAAAGCTTCTGTGCTGGGTCGACGTGATAGGAGTTGTCCTCTGTCTTGCGCAGACCTGGAGGAGCACGCCCTGCTAGATTTGATGAGCTGGATGTGACAGAAAACGTGACATTAAGATCCAGCTGGTAACAATTTTTTTCCAGTGCCTTTCTGGGCATAGTGCTTTAAAGTGCTTCTCTTCAAACTCGTATGATGTCCCTGCGAATGGGAAGTTGAAGGGCTAAAGTGTCCAGCTCCTGCTGAAATCTGAGAGGATTTTCTGGTTTAAAGCAAACAAAAAGAGGATTCTCAGACGAAGAATCAAAAAATCAAAAGAAGTCAAAGAATACTTCATGGATTCATTAGTGAAAAAGAAGTAGATGTTGCTGGCCAGGAGCTCAAGAGGGAAGCGCTGGGGGAACCTGATACCTTACACTTAATCCGGGCTGTGTTTCACCATCCAACATGCCTTATTTTGTACAAAGGTGCTGATATAAAAAGGTGCAGGTGGTTTTGACGTGCAGTGGCTTGTTTGAGACCGGTGTTGGATGCCCCAGCAAGCAAATCTGCTTTAACTGTCAGGGGAGATGACGGTGCCATGCCAGGAGCGATGGAGGAGGCAGACCTGGTTGTGCCGACTGTCTTGAGCAGAAACTGTTTCTCAGCTGTTGGGGACTTCACTGGGGTGGGGCGGGTGTGGATGGATTAATCTGTATTAAAAATTAATCCTAAACTCAGTTGCTCGTGCTCAGGGTTGACGGCGGGTGGAAGGGTGCGTGTGTCTCTGTTCTGTGCTCTCTTGCAATAATTTCTAAGCCACTTTTCCCTTCTGTCCCAACAGGAACTTGTGTGAGGCGACAGGACAAACATGCTTAACTTAAGGACTTGTGCAGCAAAGCTGAGGCCGTTGACGGCCTCGCAGACTGTAAAGACAATTTCCCAACACAGGCTGGCAGCACCCAGGACGTTTCAGCAGATCAGGTGCTATAGCGCACCGGTGGCTGCCGAGCCATTTTTGAGTGGGACTAGTTCAAACTATGTGGAGGAAATGTATTATGCTTGGCTGGAAAACCCCAAAAGTGTACATAAGGTAAGGAGCAACCTCGCCAGGAGATCACCCTCACATCTCTGTGTGTGTGTGTCTGAGCAGGGGGTTCGGGTAAGTGCACGCATCCCAAGGAGGACTGAATTCAGCTGGAGGGGCTGGATGGTTGTGGATGATCCTTTTGCCTGCTTTGGTGGAAAGAAACCTAAGCGATTCCTTGAGCAAGAGCCAAGAGGAGCTTCTCCGTTCAAGAGGGAACACCGAGGGCTTGTGGGACGTGGGCAGCATCCTGGATCACAAGCAGATACAAGGAGTGCCTTCTGCTGGGAATCCACCTTTAATGAGCTCCCAGTGCTTTTTTGGTTTTTTTGGTTTTTTTTTTTTTGTCCAGCTCTGATGGCTCATCAGGAGAGTTTATTCTGGAGCAGAGGATGGGGTGGGGGGTGCAGGGAGGGTATTTTTCACACCTTGACTAGTTTCCTTTTTGCTTCAGGCGTGGGTGGTGTTACATGTCGGGGTAGACGGGCCGTAGCTAAGCTTGTGCTTTGAGCTTGTGTGTGTAAAGCCAGACGGGTGATCTGCAGCCTAGGGAGGGGACTGGGTCTGGAGGCCAGAGGAATTCCCACCAGCAGCTCCTGAACTTAAAACTGGGGAACCAGCCTGGCTGTGGGCAGTACTTGCAGAGGTCTGTCTTGATCGGAATTAGTGAAGCTCCCCCAGCGCGGTGGAGGGCAACTCTTCAATGTAGAGTCCCGCAGGTGAGGGCTCAGCTGGGAAGAGAATTTCTGAAACCCATCTCTGTTTTTCCCCATTCCCAGTGTTTCACAAGGAAAATGTTCCAGTGACTAAGTCTCAACATTACCCAGGGGATTTTTAAGACAGTTTCATACATGTCCTGATGTAGAGCAGGCGTTTTCTTTGTGCAGCAGCACACGAGCAGCCTGCGAACCAGGACGCGATGGTTAAATGAGCAGTCAGGGGTGAGGAAGGAATCTCATGCCCCAATGCTTGCATCAGCGTTGAGTATGTTTTCAATGGCACCAACCCCGTGCACCCAAAACACGCAGCCTGTAGGGTGCTATAAAGGCTTTACCGTAGGATCAAAGCTGAAATTTTCACAAACAAGGATGTCTTGATGCTTCTTTCAAGGCAAACAGGTAGCTGAGCCAAGCAATACAGACTCAGAAGACATGAAGTATGTTTGGGTTGTGCCCTTTGCCAAACAGTGACATGAAAGCTACCCAAGCACGTGCACATGGTGCAACGCAGTCCTTCAGAGGCAGGATATTGAGTTAAAAGCCATGAATCTAAATGACGTAGTCTAATTTAAAAATGAGTGAGGGTTACACCACGCTTCTCCCACTGACGGGCACAGTTGTGTCTCTGGCAAAGAGTCTTTGTGGTTTGATACTGGCTGTTTGATCTTACAGCCCCTGCTCAGTCTTGAATGATGCTCTGAGTGGATGTGAGAGTAAACATCAGGACTCACCAGGGCAGCTGGCAGGGAACCGTGGCTGGGTGCTGAGGCTGGACCTCTGGATCTCTTCTGGTCTTGTCTCCTCTTTAATGTAGCTCCTGTAGCTTTGTCAGCTTGTCTATAGGTAGGCAGTGCATGCGGTGCTGCGTGGGAGTCCTTGTGCATGCTCGGCTGAAGAAATAGGAGAATTTAGGTTGGAAGGAGCCTTGGGGCCTCTACCCCAGCATGGCTGTCTTGGGAGGTGGCATCTGGCTTCATGGCTAGAGCAGGTCACCTGGGGGCCTTGTGCAGCCAAGTTCTGAGCCCCCACAAGGGTGGACCTCCCACCACATTTCCAGGCCCCCAGTCCCGTGTTTGTGGTGAAGTGTGTATTAGTCACTCCTGGAAATCGGTGTCCCTGGAAGTATTTTTAAGTGCTCAGAGAGCAGTGCAGGAGCTGACAAGATTTTTGCCTCCGCTGCAGCTGGAAATGGTTTGTGACAGCAGGAAAATCGGTGTCACGTGAAAATGAAATGTCAATGAAAATGAAATGGGGTCGTATCATTGCCAGGAAGCGAACCTGACACTGACAATGTAAAACCCAAGTCTTACGGACTGCTTTTTGAACAAAATGAAGCTGGCACCCTGCTTGGCAGAAAGGGCGTTGGGCCAGGGAGATTGGACTAGGTGATCTTGGAAAGTCCCTTCGAGCCCAAACCATTCTGTGATCCTGTGAAATCCAGCTCCCGCTCCCACAGCTTCTGGTGGGGTTAATACCTGAGCTGGCTCGGACTTTGCTGTTGCTCCCTGATGTACTTGGCCCTCATGCGTGACTCATCGCTCCTGGGTGGATCCCACCTCGTTCCAGTGACCCCTTCACCAAGATCCCTTCCCAGCTCCTAGCTTCGCCCCTTTCTCCTCTGCACTTTTTCCTGGCTCACCCTGTCCCCGCTGGGACGCTGAGCCGCCGTGGTGGGATCGGTGCTGCAGCTGTGCCTGGTCTCGGCCCGTGAGCAGTCCCCGCCGGCCTGCGTCCCATCTGGCGTGACGCTGAAGCAGCAGTGGAGCGCGTCACCCCTGTCACTGATAAAGCGTTGGCTTCCGTCCCGTTAGATGTAGGGTCAGATCCAAGGGTGGAGTTCACCGAAAAGCTGGGCTGTCACACGGGCCTGGCTGCCGCTTGCCTGTTCCGTGCACAGAGAGGGAGCGGCTGCTCCTCGCCCTCGTTCTGCTGATGGGGGTGAGACCTTCAGCCAGGGAAGAGCTGGAGTGTCTTTGCTGTTGTCACCAAAAACCTGAGACCTCCAGCCAGCATGAGTGTCCCAGCTGAGCAAAATGAATTCCCTTCCTGCATGCAGATGCTGGTGTTTAAAACTGCAGAATATACTTCAGTGCTTGTTTAGAGTAGGGAAGATTTAAAAAACAAAACAAAACCAAACCAAACCCCGCTATTTTAGGTTTGGGTTTTTTTTCTGTGTGCAGTCCTTCAGCTGAACTCCAGTTTCTGAGTCTGGTGGGCAGAGCTGGGGAAGGAGGAGGTGAGGGTGCGGGGGCCAGTGCCAGTGGGCTGCCAGAGGGTCGGTGCTGCTCGTTCCTGGGACTGCTTCCCGGGGCAGCGGGGATGCCGCCCTCCTGCCCCCACGCTGCCAACTCAGGTGTGGGGCTGGCTGCTAGCGATGCTTGGCACAGCCCACGCCGTCTCCTCAGGACCCCAAGTAACTTGCTTGCTTCAGGGTAGATGGCTGGAGGGCTTTGACTGCAGATAGGTGATACCTGCAGTCAGACCTCCGTGACGAGTTTAGCCTTCCTACAGGGCAGCCCCAGTGTGTAGGATGAACTTGGTAAAGGGCGACAGCTCTCCCCTTAGGTATGTACATCGAATGGTCTTTAACGTGGACTTCTTAGTACACCGCTGTTTTGATTTTTATATTGAAAGTGGCTGTATGACCGTAACGTGTGTAGACCGTGCTGTGTAACCCCGCCACGACTGCAGGAGCCTGCAGTCTTCAGCGAGGCCAGACCCCCATGCCCGGCCATGGGAGGTGCCTTCCCTGCGTCCTCCGCAGCCGTGCTGGCAGGCAGGGTCCAAGCCTGGATCTGGTAGGAGTGTTGCCTGAGAGTCTGAAACATCTGGGTTTTGTTACCCATCTTCGAAAGCAAGCGCCTCAGAGAACCGAAGGTCCTTGTTGGTGTTGATAAGGGACAAGACGATGTGCAGAGCACGAACTGATCGATCGCTGCTTGACCACCTATGCTCGGCAAGGGCTACCTGCTGTAAATTTGGTTTGAGCTCCTCCTCTTCCACCTCTAAGCTCTGAATGTTCCTCCTCTTCTCGCTGGTAAAGCAGGAGGTGCTGCCTGGCTTGCTGACCGTGCAGAGTGGGTCTGGTTGATGCTTTCCATGCCCTGGAGTCAGCATCAGGAGAAGGAGCAGGGGTGCAGCCTGGGCTCTAGGCAGGGGCTGTGTCTCCCCTGCGCATCTCAGCCTGCTGCACCCCCAGCCCACCGAGGTGGCTTGCAGTGGATGGAAGATGTCGCCCTCCTCTGCCTGCCCGACCTCCGAGCTGGCTTTGTGGCGGAGGCTGGGACATCTGAGCCTGTGCCCTTCTCCGAGAACAGAGTCTGATAAATGAAGTGAAAGGTGCTGGTTTCTCCTGGAGAGCTGCTCTGGGGCTGTTCTCAGCAGAGAAGCCTGGGGTGAGCTCCGCTGGCAGAGCCAAGCTCAGAATCCCTCTGAGCTATCCAGGCTTTGCTGGGGCAGCTGGCTCTCCTGCCCGGCTTTGCCGGCGCAGGAGCAGCGGCACAGAAGAGCACTGGGAAAGCTGCTCCGGGCTGATGCCTCGTGCCGTGGCTGTGGTGGGATGTGGCCGCGGGACGGTCACAGCAGGGACCTGGGGTTGGTGGTATTCAGCGTGCTGAGACCTGGGAGCTGCCTGTAGGCTTGGGCGCTGGGGAGGTGCTGGCTTTGGTGAAGTGGTAACAATGAGGTGCTCAAAAATCTGAGCTTGGAGCTGGAGGAGTTCTTGCAGGGCTGCCATGGGCAGAGAGGGAATAACGTGCTGGATTAAGGCAAAGATCTCCTTCTCGTGATACAGCAGGATGGTGCTGATGGGGCTGTTCAGCCTCTCCCACGGGATACGTGAGCTCCAGAGGCACCGCCATGGGTCACCAGAAACCCCTGGGACGGCCCTTGAATACTCTTGAATTCAGAACTGCATCAGCAGCTTGAAAGCTGACATTTTTATAGCGCTTACCAGGGCCACAGCCTTCACTGGGGGCAAAGCCTGCAGCCAGGTAGCCTGGGAACTTCTGTAATTACGTTGGGCAGTAAAGCATTTAGCGAAAGTGCCTGAGCTGACTGAGCCGGCGCCGCACCTTGTTTGGAGAGCTTCAAATGAACTTTTTCTTTCAAAACAGAAGCAAACTGCATCTCCAAGAGGTTAATGTTAGTAAATGTCAGCAGGGAGGAGGTCATAAAGGCAACACCTCTGCCTCCTGGCTCTGTCCCCAGCGCTGCTGTCGGCCCCTCCTGGGGCTAGCAGGTGCTCCCTTTCTCTTGCCTGTCTTTATCTTCCAGTTTGTTAAACAACCTTGAACCACCGAGCAAAGCAGCTAGCCTGATTCCTCCCCATCTGAAGGGCACCGAGCCTGTCGCCGGGGCGCTCGTCCTTCTTGCTGGCAGGCTTCTGGGGCAGCCCTGAGCTCTGAGGCTGAGGGAGGGACTTGGGCTGCTCCCACCAGTGGCCAGCAGTAAAGATTGTACAAAAAGCAGCTCTCCCTCTTTTCCTGTCGAGATTTCCTTTAGCAGGCAGCGATCAGAATGAGGTTGGGTGTTTTCTGATTTTGCTTCTTGGTTTGTGGGTTGTTTTTTTTTCTTCCTTTGGGGAAGCTGTTGTTTATCAGTTATTGTGCCAAATTGTTCCACGTTTTATTTATGCTCCTCCAGCGTGACCCGTTTCTAAATTTACTCACCTTGCACAGCCGTGTCATGGGGCGTCTGGGTAGGTCCAGGCTGTAAATAGCTTCCTGGGGCATGTGATGGGTGCTGCAGCTGGAGGAGCTCCAGCAAAAGGGGAGAGCGGGTGTTCCTTTGGCGAAGATCAGGTTCTCAGTCCCCTCCACCCTGCTACCAGGGTGCAAAGCTGCTTTTTTTGCCCCAAAGCACCACTAGAGCTGCTCTCGCGGCTCTTTTTGACTTGGTTGAAATGTGCTGGGGTTGGCTGGGCAGCACTGTGCCTGGCGCTGCGTTGCTGAGGTTGGGTTGGGTGCTCCCCGCAGGCACAAGGTTTGAGGGTGCGCAGGGAACTAACTGAGTGCTGGGCTCTTGCTCCCAGTCAGTGGAGAGACCCTCGGGCTGAAACCAGCGCACAGATCTGACGGGCTTTGCTGTAGCTGGCACCTCGGTACGTGTGGGCACGCAGATGCGGCTCCACCTTGGCCCTGTCCTTTGCTGTCGGTCAGTAGCGTGTAGGAAGCAGGCAGGGGTGACAGTGTGATGGAGGCCCTGGCCTGGACCTTGCTGTGCTGGTCTCTCCCCTGCCCCAGGTCCGTTGCTGCCTCTCCAAGTAGATGGATTGCCTTGAGTTTGGCCTGGGACATTTGTGAGCTCTTCAGGCAGGGCTGGGTAAATCCCACAAAGTTACATCAAGTCTGTTGAGGGCTTTTTAGGGAATTTTTGCTTTGTTGTCTTAACACCTGGAAATACACATCTGCAGAGGGGAACAGCAGCAGAGGTGATGCCTGCCTCGCTAAGGGCACAGGAGAGCTGGCATGGGAGTATCCACATAGTGCTGGCATTGGCATTGCTGAAAGGGTGGGGGGAAAGTTGAAGAGGGGACAGAAAAAGAAAAAAGCCATTGCTGGCTGAGGGCTGTACAGCACCGCTTGTGCGGGGACTTGGGTCTCAAGCCATTTAGACAAAGGCAAAGAGGAAGAGGTACATTTGACTACAAGGCAAAAATTTTTTTCAGAAAATATCGTGGGTATTCAGAGGGCAGTCTCCTGCCCTGTAGAAAAGGGAAGAAGAGCCTGAAGACCAGGCTGGGGCTCGTTGCTCACAGTAGTGATTTTGAGAGCCAAGCTAGGGGTGTCACCCATGTCCTGTCCTGAGCTGTGCTGCTCAGGGGCCTGGGGCGGGGGCTCTGGGGACAGTCTCATCCTAAAAGAAACAATCCAGATGGATGAGAAGTAAGATAATGATGTAACTGGAATAGTGGGAGAGCTTTAGGGCTCTCCTGTCCCAGGCAGGTGGGTGTCTTTGGCAGCAGCTATATGGTGCTGGGGCAAGGGGGAGGAGGCAGCTCTGCCCCCCAGGAATTGTGCTCCCTGCTTTGGCAATACTGCTGAGACCCCAGTAACCTTGAGTGAGGATGTGTTTGAGTCACAGGTAATGACCCTCTTGCCTCTCTTCTTTCCCTTTTCCTAGTCATGGGACATCTTCTTTCGCAACGCCAATGCTGGAGCTGCTCCAGGCACTGCTTACCAAAGCCCCCCTCCACTGAGTACCAGCCTTTCCGTGCTGTCCCAAGCGCAGTTCCTGGGTCAAGCACAGCCCAACGTAGATAAACTGGTGGAGGACCATCTCGCAGTGCAATCTCTCATCAGAGCTTATCAGGTAAAGAGACTGACTTTGCGCGGAGGAGGAGCATGTCCTCTGTAGAGGGGCGTGCAGTGGCTGCAGTGGGCTGGGGTTAGTGTGGCTGATGCATGTGTTTTGCATGAAGAGCATGCAGGATGCGTGCTGCGCTGCCTGGTTTTTAATAGGAGCTGCTGATCTGTTGGGGCAGAAGCTCAGCTGTTGCTTTGCTGAACAATAGGAAGATTAAAGCTATTGTCACCCAAACAGAGCCATTACAGTGGCAGGGAGGGGGTGGTCCTCTCCTCACAGGGTGATTTGCTGGCCTCCGGAATGATGCCTCTGTGCTGTGGGCTCCTGCCATGCTCAACAGTGGCGCGGGACACACATCCTGCTTGCCCCATGTTGCTGCGAGAACTTCTGAGGTCCTAAGATAAAAGTTCAGAAAATGTTTCCTTGTGATTTGTGGCATGGAAGAGGGCTGTGGTGCCACTGGGCCTTTCAGGAGAAACAAGTTTTGAGCAGGAAGGAAACACCCTCTGGCTAGGGGATGGCCAGCCTAAAATTGGCTAAAGAGAACACCTGTCAAATACATTTGGTTGCACCCTGGTTTGTCAAGCGTGGGGGCTCTAATTTGGGCTGCCGTGTGAAGTTTTAACAAACCCAGATGCTGTGGAGGTGTGACCGTGGTCTTCTCACCCATTCCGGTGAAAAAGCACCCGCTGCAGGTTGTGTTCCTGCTCAGGTACAGGGAAAATTCAACAGTCTGCTGCTGAACAACAGCATGAATTCAACAAATTGCTGCAGTTAAGGCAAAAACTGCAGCACTGCACAAGTCCAAAGGCCTGCCCAGCCTTGGCCTTGCTCTCTGGCTTGAAGAAGGTGCCCCTGCCCTGCCCGCCTTCACAGCTGAGGTGCCGACACCAATGCTGGGGCACTGCCATGCTTTTCTGTAAGAAGGGGAAGCTGGGACCTGTTTGTGAGGACCTGCTTCTTTCCTCGTGGCTGATTTCATGGGAGGTGACCGCCCTGCCGCTCTCCAGTCCGGGCGGATCCTGGTGAGCTGTTTCTAAAGGCCGTGCAGCTCTCGCTGCTGGAACAAGCGGGCAGATACCGAGTTCAAACTGGTGTGGTTGGAGGCAGCAGCTCCAAGTCAGCGGTTTGAACAAAAGATCTGTAACCTCTTCTGCATTCCCATCACTTCTTCAGTCTCCAAATGACACCACTGGGAGGTGGTCGCTCTTGGATGTGTTTTTCTAAGCTGTCTGCAGTGAGAAGTTCACCTCCCTTCCTACCCCGGTGTCACCAAAGGGCTGTGGCTGCAGTGGGGTGTCCAGGCGGGGAAGTTCAGTGCAGTGTATGGAGGTACAGAAGAGTGGGAAGGCAGGAGGAAGTCCTGCCTGTGTGGGTAAACTGCTTAAACCACCAGGCAATTAATTTCTTAATTGGATCGAGCTGGATTGTCCCTGTAATCATAGGTGAGCAGTGACCGACCCACTGCAGCGTCAGCAGTGGCTTCTTAATTGTAGCTGTGGTTGCATGTCCAAGTCATTGTTTCTTGTAGAATAGTGTGTGTTGGAAGGGACCTTAAAGATCATCTAGTTCCAACCCCACTACCGTGGGCAGGGACCCCTCCCACCAGCCCAGGCTGCCCCCAGCCCCGTCCAGCCTGGCCCTGGGCACTGCCAGTGATGGGGCACCCACAGCTGCTCTGGGCAGCCCATGCCAGTGCCTCACCGCCCTCACAGTAAAGAATTTCTTCCTAATATCTAAGCTAAATCTGCCCTCTTTCAGTTTAAAACCATTACCCCTCATCCTATCACTATACTCCCTGATGAAGTACCGCTCCACATCTTTGCTGAAGCCCCCTTTAGGCACTGGAAGCTGCTTTAAAGTCTCCCTGGAGCCTTCTCTTCTCTAGGCCAAGCAATCCCAACTCTCCCAGGCTGTCCTTTTAAGAGGTGCTCCAGCCCCCTGATCATCTTCATGGCCTCCTCTGGACTCATTCCAACAGGGCCGTGTCCTTCTGGTGTTGGGGGTCCCCGAGCTGGAGGCAGCACTGCAGAATGGAGTCTGCAGTCTCCCCAGAATGGAGCAGAGGGGAGAGTCACTGCCCTCAACCTGCTGGTCGCACTTCTTTGGCCACAGCCCAGGACATGCTTGGCTTTCTGGGCTGTGAGCACATGTTGCTGGCTTGCAGTCAGTTTTTCATCCACCAGTACCCCTAAGTCCTCTCCACAGGGCTCAATCCAGTTGTCCCCCAGCCTGTATCTGACTGGGATTGCTCCAACCCAGGTGCAGAACCTTGCACTTGGCCTTGTTGAACTTCATGAGGTTTACACAGACCCACCTTTCTAGCCCGTCCAGGTCCCTCTGGATGGTATCCCTTCCCTCTTAAATATCCACGCACGCACACACACACACACACATATATATGTGTATATATTTATATATAATATATATAAATATAAACATCCTTAAACATCTCTTGGCTCTTGTTCACTCCTTTGTCTCCAAGGGCACTTTCCCAAGGGATCCATGCACTAGCACCCTAATTAGCCAAAAGAAGTTTGCCTGTCTGAAGTTTAGGGTCCTGACTCCACTTGTTACCCGTCCTTTACCCCTCAAGACTGAGAATTCCATCAGGATGTGGTTGTGGCCACCCAGGCTGCCTCCAATCCTGACTTCTCCCATAAGTTCTCCTGCATTAGGGAGCAACAGGTCCAGCAGTGCCTCTCCTCTGGTCGGGCTCTCCATCGTCTCTACTAGGAAGTTGTCCTCAACGTGCTCCAGTAGTTTCCCGGGCTGCTTGCAGTCTGCTGCGCCTCTTTTCTAGCAGATATCTGGGTGGTTGAAGTCCCCGGTCACGATCAGAGCCTACGAGCGTGATGCTTCCTGCAGAGATCTGCTGTGGTCTTTTTTTTTTTGCATTGGGCTTCTTGTTTCGGCTTGTGTTGCATGTGGAGAATAACGAGCAGCATGGCTCCTATGGGGGAAGAGGCCATCTCCTTGCTCCCACACCCATTTGAGCTTTTGCTGTGTACCTGCAAACTGCTGAGTTGACCTCAAAGCTACCGGTCACCCTCAGATCAAAGCTGTTTGCTGGACAAAGTGTCCTCCTGGTCCCGGTGAGAGCATCCTGGCTATGGGGATCAGGCTGGTGAGCTTGCGTCCTGCCAGCTGCTAAGTGATGGGCTAGCCCCAGCGCTTTGTTGCCAGATGGACAAGCAAATAGTTCCCAGGCAAAGCTGGTCCAGAAGAAGAGCTTTCCACACAACCACCGGTGTGCAGGGGCACGCTGTCATCAGGCCCTGCAGAGAGCATGTGGGGTTCGGGGCTTTCTTAGTTTGCTGTGACGTCTATGGCTGATTCCAGGCTCTGGCTGGTGAAGCCACAAAAATTCTTTCCTGAAGTACCCTTGAGATACTCAGAATAGGAATGCTTTTCTGGTAAATAAGGTCAGTTCAGCATGTCCGATTTGTACAAGGGGTTTAGTAATCCCCATGGATGCAAGTGCTTTTTCTAACTGGTAACAGACCTGATGACCGGGAGGATCATTGTCACAGTGCAAAGAGGGCACCGCACCCTGCACCATGGCAGCAGTGTTTCCTGCCCCACTCCCAGCGTAGCTGAGCCTGAAGCTTCAAGAAAGAGCAGGAGCTGTCAAGAAATAAAACTGTGGATTGCCCATGTGTGGTGCTGGCCACTGAGGTGAATTCAGTTTGCCCAGCAAGATGTGCTGGGGTCTGTCTGTGGGCACCTTCTCCTGTGAGGGCGAGAAGCAGAACTCCTCTCATTGTTCTCTGGCTTCTGATGTGGATTCAAACCCAGTGTGGTGACTCCTGACCTGACTGGCGCCACTGGGAGCCACCAGGGCTCTTGGTGCCAAAGCTCTTTGGTGTTTCTGCACCTGCCTCTTCCCAGAAGAGGGCTCCCAGTCCTGCTGTAGGCTCCTCTCTCCAAAATGCTGACCTTTAATAGCACCGACAGGCAGATGTTCCTCAGACACGTTCCTCTGCCTTTTCGGGAGCTACTGCTGGTGGTGATGCTTGTTTTCTCTGCCGTGTTGGCAGAATCTGCCAAAATCTGGAAGATTGCCTCTTCGTTTCTGTGATGCTTAGGAAGAAACCATTGGTGTGGAGTTACTGCACCTGTAGAGAGCAGGTGCTGGGGTTGGACACTGGGAAAGCGGTGGGGGACCCTCAGACCTCAGTTCTGGAAGGTCTCTGCTGTGGAGGAGATCGCTGTCCCTCTGCCTGCCCCGCTGAAGTCTGGCTTCAGGCGGAGGAGAGCGGTCGCAGCAGCTGGAGACACTCACACCTACTTGCTGTAGCTGAAAGTAGAAATCGGGGTGGCTCTGCAGAAAATGTAAAGAGGGAGATTGCATGCTTTTTTTTTTTTAAGGAACGTCTTTTCAATTAACTTAATGACTAATCTGTGTTGTTGCTTCCAGGTCAGGGGTCATCACATTGCAAAGCTTGATCCTCTCGGCATTAGTTGTGTAAATTTTGATGATGCGCCAGTAACTGTTTCTCCAAACGTCGGTGAGAATTACTCTGCAAATTAATTATAATGTAATTTAACTTTTTTACCCCTCCCCTCTTTTGTTTTTCTCCCTTTCCCCTCTCCCTCTTGGTACCTGTTCTCCTTTCCGTTCCTGGCCCATTTCATAGATTCGAGGGCATCATGTAGCACAACTCGACCCACTGGGCATCTTGGATGCAGATCTGGACTCCTCCCTTCCAGCTGATCTTATCACATCCACAGACAAACTGGGTGAGGGCTTTGAGAGCAGTTAGTGCTGCATTGCTTGAGCTCCTCTCTCTTTCACAGCTTTGTACGTAGATCGCTTCACCCGTAAGGGGGGAAAGGTCTTAAGTTTCCTTAGTAATGATCACTCTAAATTTAGAGCCGGCGGGGCGCCGAATTAATGATGTCACTGAACTCACTCATCCAGGGGTGGAAGCAATTGCATCTTCTGGAAATGTGAAGCAGAGAGGTTTTGTGTTGGTAAGAGCTGGAGGTCTGTTCCCTCAGCTCCTCTTGCTGCTCTTGGGGGCCCCGGGAGCTGGGGGGAATGGGCTAGCTTTGTCTCTGCAGGGCTGAGAAGTGCCTCTTGGTGTGCCCCTGCAACGATGCTCGGCCCTCCTTTGCTCCCAGCTTGCCACAGCATTTGTAAATCCCTTAATTGCCCCCTTTTTCCAAGACTGAGCTATGAGTCCCTGCCAGTGATCATAACAAGGAAGCTTTGGGATGCATTCCCGTCCAAGTAGAGAAGTGGAAATCCCAATGCCTTCGAGCGAAAGATGCATGAGTGTTGCACAGAAGTGTGTGTGGCGCCTAGGACTTGAAATCCTAGTCTGAAAGTGCTTAAACTCAGCACCTGTCAACATGCTTTAGATTTGATCTCTATAGTATGCTGCCATTCTTCTAGCTAGAATGAGGTTGTGGCGCTGAGCTCTTTCACCTTGCTGGTGCTTTCCAAGGGTCATTACCCTGGCACTGTGAGTGCTCGAGAGGCATGCTTCTAACTTAGAGCAGCAGTGATGATTACTAACCTCGCACAACTGAAACAGCCGATCAGAGCGTACGGTGCATGTAAATGATCTTGATTCCTTGTTCAGCTGCCAGCACAGGGACACCCACCCTGGACCTGCTGGACCCTCATGTAGGATTATGTGTACTGGGAGTTGTAGGGAAGGATTAGGTTTTTTAGTTGTCCCAGCTCGCTGGATGACGGGGAAGCTGCTTCATCCTGAGGTCTGGACTTCTGACATGCTTGTCTGGAGGACCAAGCCCTGGCTGTGCCTCAGGAGCTGGCTGGCTCTGGGTTGGAGCAAGCCCTGTGCCTGGGGAGATGTTGCTGGGAAGAGGCGGTGAGATGATGGCCATGGACCCAGGCGCAGGAGAGGACATGTGCTCGTAGTTGGTGCTGCGAGGGGAGCAGGGAGACTTTTTTTAGGTGACTTGGAAGCCAGTCCCAGTGGCCAGGGAGAAGGCGGCGTGAGGGGAACCTTTTTTAGCTCGGAGATTTTGGCCAGTGCTCCAGTGCTGTGGGCACTACGATCCTTCTGAATCACAGCAACAGAGAGCCCTGAAGCCCTGTGCCTGTTGGATGTGTTTCCCTTTTGAGAGGAGAGCAGGGTCTGCATGAAACCCAGAGCCGGACGGCTGCAAGTGGTAGCAGTGACTGCTCTCCCTTAGGAGAAAAGGGAGCTGGGTGTGGGGAGCAGTTACCATGCTGATCAGTAAGTCATAGACTCACAGGGTGCTCTGGGGTGGAAGGGACTTTCAGAGTCCCTCCTAGTCCAACCCCTCTGCCATGAGCAGGGACGTTTTCACTAGATCAGGTCGCTCAAAGGCCCGTCCAAGCCGGCCTTGAACTCTGCCAGGGATGGGGCACCCACAACTTCTCCGGGCAACCTGTGCCAGCATCTCACCAGCCTCACCGTAAACACTCCTCCTTTATTTATGTCCAATCTAAACCGGCCCTCTTTCGGCTTCAAAGCCTCGCCCCTTGTCCTGTCACTACAGGCCCCCGTGAAGTCTCTCCACATCTTTCTCATAAGCCCCGTTACACACCAAAAGGCCGCGGTGAGGTGTTTGTGGAGCCTTCTCCAGGCTGAACACCTCCAACTCACTCAGCCTTTCGGCACAGGAGAGGTGTTCCAGCCCTGCGATCATTTCCATGGCCGCCTCTGGACCTGCTCCAGCAGGTCCTTGTCTGTCTTGTGCTGGGGACCCCAGAGCTGGATGCAGAGCACCATGTGGAGTCTCAAGAGAGGGGAGTAGAGAGGAAGAATCCCTTCCCCGTACCTGTTGGCCACGCTTCTTTGGATGCAGCCCAGGATGTGTTTGGCTTTATGGGCTGCAAGGGCACGCTGCTGTCTCATGTCCGATTTGTCACCCACCAGCATCTCCAGGTGCTTCTCTGCAGGACTGCTCTCCGTCCATCCACCCATCCATCTGTCCGTCCGTCCATCTGTCCGTTCCCCAGTCTGTGCTGGGGCTGGAGATTGCCCTGATCCTTGCACTTGGCCCTGTTGAACTGCATAAACTTCACATGGGCCCACTCCTCCAGCCTGCCGAGGTCCCTCTGGATGGCATCCCTTCCCTCAAGTCTTATGGACTGTACCACTCAGCTTGGTGTCACCTGCAGCCGGGCAGAGGGCGCTGTCAATCCCATTGTCCACGCTAATTAAGACATTAAACCATATTGGTCCCAGTATGGACCCTTGAGGGACACTGCTCCTTGCTTGTTTCCACTTTGTGACATTGAAGTCACAGGGCTGCTTCAATGGCAAATGTCAGTTCAGAGGGCTTTTCTTCTGCTTTGACGCCGTGGTTCCTCTGAAGCAAGGTGTGCTCCAGCAGCATCCTTGCTGCAGAGGAAGAAGAGCCCAAAGTGACCCAAGAGCAGGTCCTCTCTTGGAGCCCCAACTGCAGAGCTGGGCTGACAGCATCGTCAGCTGTAACAGAATCCAGGTACAGCGATACAAGCTCCATTTTTCCTGTTCCTCCTGGGTGAGCGGTCATGAGCCCAGCAGCGTGACCCAGTTGGGCTCCCCGCGGTGGAAGGAGTTCAGGCATGGCTGGTCTGTAGGCATCAGCTGGAAGAGAATCTCGGCCTGCGACCTCCGTGTCTGAGCCAAGTGTTGTTTAATTTTGGTTCCTTTGTGGCTTTCATACCAAAGCGTCTGTCATTGCAGTTCCTGGTGTTGGTTGAATTACCAGGAATCCGTGAATTCGTTGGAAATAATGAGTCCTGGAAACAAGCTATGCTGCTATCAGCCACTAGCTCATGCTGGGGGTGTGTCTCGTGGTAGGACTCAAACGGCTGGCTATGTCCAGCCAAAGGAGGCTTTATTATCTTGCTGTAAGTATTATTTATACTGAATACTTTCCTCTGGTCTTCTTATCCTGGAAAGCCTCATCTGGTCAGTCTTAGAATACAACTTGGCAAATGTAGCTTGCAAACTGTGCTTAGCGTGAGGGGAAGAGAGCAGCGCTGGTGCGGAGCGTGGGCAGAGCTCCGGCTGAGCCCAAGATCGGGTGTTGCCGGCTTGTGGCAGAGAAAGCCAATTTCTAAGCAGATCCTGCTGGCTTATTTTGCTTTGAAAGAGTATTTCTTAACACTTGACAGAGCAGTTAATAACAGGAGTGGTTTTGAAACTTGGAAACGATCTTGTTTCCTCTTTCTGAGCAGTGAAATCCTTAAAGGTCAGCTTTTGTGGTGCAAGTTCTACTGCCAGCAGCTTAAACCATGGCCCAGCGCTGCTGTAATTCAAAGGAGCTGCATGGGTAATCTCAGAAATTGATCTTTCTTCTCAGTTGCCTTTTGTTTAGCAACTGGTTTGTGTCTGGTTTGTAAGCTCTCTTTGGATTAAGCAGTGTGAGCTTTGGAGAAAATGTAAAGGGGAGAAAGCTTCCCTGGGGGTACTCGGTCTGACAAGTGGTGGGGCTGGAGCCACCAAATTCCTCTTTCTCTTGTCTTTTCCATTTGAAAAAAAAAAGAAAACCAAACCAAAAAACAAAAGTCATCTCATCCTGGTTTTCTGCTGCAGCTGATCCGGCATGGTAAGTGGTGTAAAACAAGGACAAGATGACTGCAGGAACTTGATGTGACCTGTTCAAGGAAATAATAGCTTGGCACACTGAAATCCAGGTGGTGCATGGAAGGCAGTGTGTGTCTGAGTGTCTGTCCGTCTGTCTGTCTCTCTGTGGAAGGCAGCTGCTCGTGCCTCTTGCCCGGTGGAATGGAAGGAAATAGTCCTCCAGCTTGGGAAGAGCCAGGCAAGCCCCTGCTGGGAGATGCGCTGGGAGCACTGCCACCTCCCCTTTCCCCAGCTGGAGACCTTACTACCCAAACATCTCACCTAAACGTGTGATTTTCCCCCGCTGACTGAAAGGAGAAGTGTGTTCAAAGCATTTCTTGTAACCCAGGTGAGATTGAGGCACTTGGGTCACCTAACCTAGCCGGGAGGCACAGCTCCAGTGACGCACGCTGCCCGCCACTCCGGCAGCCCTGCCTGCATCCGGCACGGTGCGCCGGCGCTCCCGCCTGTGCTGAGCATGCTCGAGAAATGATGGCATTGTGCGTGCCTGCCTCGGTGCTGGTCTTCCTCATTAACGGCCTGCTCATTAACACCCTGATCCCCTTCCTGCCTGTGTGTAGGCAGTAGCGGTGCCTCCTTGGGGGTGACCTTGAAATCTGGTTAGCGATGAGCAGAGCGAAACCCTCTGGGAGCAGATGTTGCCGGGAGGCATCTCGCTGCTCTGTGGCGGATAGCGCTGCCCTTGATGCAGCTTGTTGGGAAGGTGCTTTTTGGTGAAGAAGGTAGCAGGTGAAGAGGCTGTGGTGGGCGGTCTCCCTCTGTCATCCGAGGGGTGCACGTGACAGGAGATCTCAAACCATGCAGCTCAACTGCTCCCCAGTGTCTGATGCCCCCCATTCCTCTCCCTGCCCCTCCCTCCTCTCACCAGACTTTCCACCGGGATTTCTTTTCCACCTAGCGCGTAGTCGTCCTCCATCCCAACCCTTTTGCCTCTGATGGTTTTTGACTGTATTTTAAATACTGTATTTTTTTGACTTGTGCTTTCCATGACTAGTTCTCACAGTTCCAGGTTTGTTTTTTTTTTTACTAACTTTGACTGCGTCTCTCTGTCTTCTCCCTTTCTGCACCCCCTTCCCTACCCACCCCAGATCTCGCAGTGTTCAAGGAGCGGCTGAGAGTGTTAACAGTAGGAGGTATGCAATTAATGAGCCTTTAACCCTCTGGAGTGCAGGACTCTCTTTGAATAGGTTATTCTGGGCATGAACCAAGCTGATAAAGCGGACCCCTCCCGTCTCACACCACTCTTGAGTTTTGTAACATGCTTATTTTTAATTTGTCCCGCTAAAAGTCTTGATGTAGGTGCTCGGTTAGTGATGCTTCACCTGTAGAGATCCCCAATTTAGAGCCTTGCTGGCCTTTTCCATACTGTGTGTTTGCATGCCTAGCTTGCTAGACTACACGTTTTGTTGTGAATGTTCATTTTACAAGGCCTCAATCTCCCCAATTGGTTCAAGTCTTCTAAAAATCCAAGCTGTCTTCTGACTCTGCCCTGGTTTTGTCATGGTGAAAATTTGGCTGCTCATCGCTAGCCTCCCCTCCCGTCTGATGGTATTGCTGCCTATAAATACTGAGCACTGTCAAAAAAAGGCTGGCAGGCTGCGGCAAAGCAGAAGCAGAGATGCTTAGAGCCCTGGAAACTCCTTGCAAAATCTGATACCCACCCGCTCCCCCCCCCGGAGCGTGCCTGAATCTTCAAACCAGCATGGCAGAGCGAGCCGGAGCCCTGTGCTGCAGGGTGGGAGCCACAGCAAGTTACCTGAAGCTTCCCTGAAACCTCCAACCAGCGGTTTCTCTGGGATGGTGCGTACTAACGCCACCTCTCCCCAGGGCTTCTCTTTGCCTAGGAGCCACAGAGAGGTCCTGGAGACATGGGGCCAAACCCGCAGCGGCTGCCAGCTGCGGCTCGATGCTTCCAGGCACCACCGCTCTGGAGCTGAGCTCCCCGGGGTCCAGCTTAATTCCTTTCCCTGGCGCTGGCAGTGCCCAGGAGGGTCGTGTGGGCAGAGCAGGGGATGGACGGCAGTGGCAACCAGGAAAACCTCTGCTCCAGGCTTGCTGTGGGTGTTGCCAGCCGCCGGCAAGCACTGTGCTTGAGGCTGCACAGGGACGAGCGGTGGCCAGCCCCATCTTCAGCTCATCCTCTGTTCCTGACCAGAGAGCGAGGGCCAGACTCTTTTTAAGGTGAAGTTCAAGGAGGGCCAGCCCAGGAGGGTCTGATTTTTGCCTCCCTTTGCTCAGAGGAAGGTGGGTTACGCTGCCCTGCAGCGCTTGCAGGTGGCATCCCCTGTACCCTCCCTGCAGGAGCCCCCAGCTGGGGCACTGGGTGGCGTGAAGGGAGCCGGGAGGAGCGGTGGCAGCTGCCTCCTCTGTGGCTCCTGCCCTGGGTTAGAAAATGCCCTGAAACCTGGCTCTGCGGGGGGCAAGGAACAGGAGCCCGAGAAGGGCTTCAGGGCTGTGGGCCAGCAGCGGGCAGCTCTGCTCGCCCGCCCCTTCCAGCCAGACTCCTGCTTCCCAAGGGTCCTGGGACGGCCCTTCCCGGCTCCACTTCTGCCTTGCTGCATCAGCCCAGCGAGTTCATTGCCACTCCTCCTCCGTGCCTCAGTTTCCCCAAAGACAGCCATGAATGTCAGCGGGTGCTGAGGCACCTCCGATGGCTTTGGGGTGCTGTGGAGCTGCTGCGGGCCCTGGCAGGGCCCTGCCGACGCTGTTGCAGCCGTGGGTGGTGTCGGGGCCTGTCTGCAGCTCTACAGCTCGATGCTCAGCTCTGAGCACTGCTCAGCACCTTCTCCAGGCACAGCCCAGCTCCCCGCAGCCCCACCTGCCGCAAGCAGCAGCCACCTACAAACCACCAGGTGCCAGGACCTAGAAGGAGGGAGTTTGCTGAGCAGAGCTAGGCTAACCCCCTAATTGAGAGGCTGTTAATTGGGTGAGGGGGTATCTGGGCACCAAAACCCCTGAGGGGCCAGCTGGCTGCCCTACTGCCAGGCTGAGCTATTCAGGAGAGTCCGTCATCGCAGAGCCCTGATGCCGTTTTCTCTCTTTTGCTTCTCTTTCTCTCCCTCTTTGGGGTTTGTCTGTTTTAACCGTTTCCTTCTCTTGCGTTGACTCTTCATTTTTAATTCCCACCATGTGGTGACACCTCTGTTGTGCTCGGTGACTCCTCTTCAATTCCTGTTCCCGTTCTCTCCCCTCTGTTACAATTTGTGGTGTATTTTTTGTGTTCTTGGGGCTACAAACTTCCTGACTCTTACCCTGGATTTTAATTGCTGGTTTACCTGCACATACATATACATATATATACATATATTGCTTTGTGTTTTCACTTCCTGCGTTACCTTTCATAATAACCTTGTTCTGTGCTCAATGTCTTTTTGTTTAATTATGGCTTGGATTTTACCTGTATAAACCTCCCTCATGCTTATTTTTGGTTTTATGCTGCTTTTTTTGTCCCTTCCCCGCCTCTCCCAATTGCACCCGGTCCCTGCGTGACGGTGTCCCCCCCCATCCCCCTTCCTTCCTTTTCTCTCTTGCTTTCGCTTGTCCCACCCATGAAAAATCCTGCAGGCTTTTACGGGCTGGATGAGTCTGACCTCGACAAGGTCTTCCACTTGCCCACAACCACTTTCATTGGTGGAAACGAATCGGCTCTTCCGCTCCGTGAGATCATCCGTCGGCTGGAGGTGAGGAGGGCAGGGGGGGCTCTGCAAGACCTGTTTGCAGACGGGGCTGGGGCAGAGTAGTTGCTTTTTGAAGGTCCTGGGTCCGGCTGCTGCCTGCAGCCTGGGCCAACCTGCAGGTCTTAAGCCTTTCACGTTGGGAGCTGCTCCTCGGTGCTTGCCCCACTTTTGCCAGCTGCCCCATGTTACCTGTTCACCTCTGATCACCTCCAGCTTCGTGCTGCATTGGGGCAACGTATTTGCTCTACCCAAGGTGGAACAAATCCCAGGCAGCTGAACAGTTCCATTTATTGAAACCTCTCCAGCTGCTTTCGAGTTGAAAGCAGCAAACTGTGCTGGGAGAGCACAGGAGCGGGCTGGAGGAGGAGGCTGCCCTGCGTGGTGGCCTCTTGGAGGGTCTCGGTGCAGGAGGAGCTCCAACCTGGGGCTGGGGCTTCCACCTCTTGCAGCCAGTTCCCCTTTCCTGCCAAATTTCGTATCCTATTCTGCCTGGTCTGAGAGCGCAGACAGCTCTCAGGCAAGCTGTGGACTTGCTCAGATGTTCTCTGCCAAGACAGGTTGACCTTGGGAGAAGCAAAGCTGCACCGACATCTTAGACAAGCTGTAAGAACGGGCTCCTTATTTGTTGGGGCTGGTTGTTTTGCTGATTGTCTCCCTGCCATGAGAAGTGGTGTTGTGGACCTGATGCCACAGCTGATGCCACCAAGAGGGAAAACATGCCTCCAAGGTGGATGTAAAGCACTTGAGGGTCTGATCCAGGGCCCACTGGGGAAAGGGAATTAAACATTTTGATGCTGGGTCGTGTGCAGTTTCCAAGCTGCCCCCCAGCATCCCAGGTTGTCCTCTGCCACGTCACCTTTCCTGGGAGAACAGTTCAGATGGGGCTTCCGCAGGGGGGCTGGCACGGTGCTGGCTGCCCGGCCCTGCTCATGGGTCCCCTGGGCCACTGCCGCAGGCAGCACTTGCGGGCGTTCAGGCAGCGTGGTGGGGCTGCCAGGCAGGAGGGTTTGTGTCTCCACTGGTGCAAGAGGGCTCTTTGTCTTGCTGGAAGGCTGAAGAGAGGGATCAGAGAGTCCCTGGCACCC
Source organism: Falco peregrinus (assembly GCF_023634155.1). Lineage (NCBI taxonomy): Eukaryota > Metazoa > Chordata > Aves > Falconiformes > Falconidae > Falco > Falco peregrinus. The sequence continues at coordinate 6,143,769 of NC_073737.1, forward strand.
CGGTCCCATACGATGCCACATGTGCCTGTCTTTGCCGAGGGGTGAGGAGGTCCTACAGCCCTGGCTGTTGTCTCATGGCCCTTCTCCTCCCCTTGGGGCAGATGGCGTACTGCCAGCACATCGGTGTAGAGTTCATGTTTATCAACGACCTGGAGCAGTGCCAGTGGATCCGGCAGAAGTTTGAGACTCCGGGCATCATGCAGTTTACCAATGAAGAGAAACGCACGCTGCTGGCCAGGCTGGTCCGCTCTACCAGGTACCCTGGGGGGCCTTCACCTTCTCCTTATCTTCCCTTGCTGCCTGGGGTGGTTTGCTCCCAGCTGGAGTGAGGCAGTCACCATCTGACGTCATCTGTCGTCATCTGTCACGGTTGGCTTAATCAGCAGGGTGATGCCAGTGACCTGCTGGGTTGGCAGGCTCAGGTGCTGGCAAAGAACCTGCAAATGTGGGTGATCCTGAAAGACAATAAAAGATCCTGAAACCTAAAAATAAGGTTGAAGTGCAGCACACTGTTGGGGTGGGGGAGCGGCCAGCCAAGCTCTGCGGGAGACCAGGGTGACTGGGCTGCTGCACGATGCCTGCTAAAGCATCACTTGATGCTGTGGCTCCCCTGCTGTGGTCCCCATCCTTTCTCTGGTTTCTGCCCTCAGCTGTAGCCCTGGCACTGATCCCACTCTCTCTTTGCCTTCCAGGTTTGAGGAGTTCCTTCATCGGAAATGGTCTTCAGAGAAGCGTTTTGGTCTGGAGGGCTGTGAAGTGCTGATCCCAGCCTTAAAGACCATTATTGATAAGTCAAGCGAGAAGGGAGTGGATTATGTTATCATGGGAATGCCCCACAGGTAATCCTGCCTCTCTCCGTGGTGATGCTTGGGGCGTGGAGGAGGGGGTTGCAGCCGGGGTTCGGTACTGGAGGGCACACCGGTTTCTGCCATCACCTAACTGGTCTTGCCTGGGGGTGAACCTTAGCTGGAGAGCTCAGGCCTTGGCTGCTCTCCGCTCATGGCTGCGCTTTCAGCTTCAGCTAGTTTGTAAATCCACCTGGAGGGGCGTGGTGCTCCGTCGGCAGAGCTGGAATCCCAGAGCAGGATCCAGCCTGCCCACTTTGGGGCAGCTGTCAGGATGGGGCGGTCCGTCCCTGTGCTGAGGGGTCTGCAGTCTCCTTCTCGGGAAAGCCCTCCCTGGGTGACCCTACAGCCATCGCAGGAGGTGCAGGGTTGCGCACCACCTCTGCTTGATGGGGGGATGGCAAGTCACCGTCTGCACTCGATGCCAAGTTGGCCGGTGGCCAACAATGGTCTTGCTTTTACAGGGGACGCCTCAATGTTCTTGCCAACGTGATCAGGAAAGAGCTGGAGCAGATCTTCTGCCAGTTTGACTCCAAGCTGGAGGCTGCTGATGAGGTGAGTCTTCTCCTCTCTGTAGCTGGTTGCTGTTGCCTGTCCCCGTGTGGTCCCTGGGTGTGTGCCTGTGCAGAATGAGCTGGACTGGGTCACTGGTGTCACTGGGTGGCGTCGGCATCGCAAGGGTTTCCACGCATACCTGTGCGACTGTAGCCTTCGTGTTGGTGCCAGTGCTGGTCTGTCCTTGCCTGTCCTGGGGGTGACGTGCCCTGGCTGCTGCTGGTGTCTCCAGCACGGGCTGGCTGGTCAGCGGCTCTCCATGGGCATAAAGCAGCCTTGAGGTGCACGGCGAGGTGAGGGGAAGGCAGCTGGGAGCAGGGGTTGGCTTGTACCCTTGCAGCAGCCCCCGGCCCCCATATGGGGCCCTAAAGCAGATGCAAAAGCCCCAAGGCTTGAGTCGCTTGTGTGTGCACTCGTGTTCCAAAGCTTCCAGCATCATAAGATGGGATCATTTGGCTTTTGGAAAGCTGGGCTGGGCTGGCTTTATCCTGCTGTGCCCTTCAGATGGGGTTTTGAGGTGAGAAAGCAGCACCCTGGGGTGTCAAGGTGCATATTGCGAGCAGTGCCAGTGACAGCTGTCCTGCTGCAGGGTGAATAGAGCTTGGGTGAGCGTGACATGTTTTCCAGTGTCTTCCCCAAACTCCCCACACTTGGTCCTTCCCCTGCACCTTAAACCTTACCTAGATGGGCTTGGTGTGTGTCTGAGGTGTGTGGGTGGTTTGGCACCTGGAACAGGCTACTTTTGCTTTGCTGGGTGCCAGGTCAGTTCCTAAAGTGAGTGCCTGCTGCCTTCTGCCACCGCCTCCAGAAAATGCCCCCTTTTTCCAGCCCCTGGGGTCAGTGCCATCCTGCTTCAGGTCTCCTGTGCCCCCACAGCCACCCAGGTTCCTCGGGGTGACTCTCCTCTCCCCTCCATCAGGGCTCCGGTGATGTGAAGTACCATCTGGGAATGTACCACCGGCGGATTAACCGTGTCACTGACAGGAATATCACCCTTTCCTTGGTGGCAAATCCTTCGCACTTGGAGGCAGCTGATCCCGTTGTTCAGGGCAAGACTAAAGCAGAGCAGTTTTACTGCGGGGACACGGAAGGGAAGAAGGTGAGTGGTGCTGAGACACCCACAATGAAGTGGCCCGGGCCAGATGGGGTTTGGTGGGAGGCAGGTTGGTGGGAAGCGAAAAAACCCAGCTGGTGTTTGTTTGCTGTGCCCCTTTCCCTGCCGTCACCCTGACTTTGCTCTGCCATCCTTCACCACTGTCTTTGGGGACAACTTTGGCAGGGGCTCGCCCACCCCGGGCTCCCGTTGCTGCTTCCTCAGTCTTTGAGCCAACTGGCTCAGCCAGGCTGCGGGGAGCAGCAGATGCCCAAACTCCTGGTTGGAAAGCAGGGAAATGAGGGGCACTCCCAAAAGCCAATCCAAGCATGGCAGCTTGGGGGACTCGGCACTAGGAGTCTCAAGCTGAGGGATCTCAGCCTGACCGGGGATAACCATTCCTGGGGCTGGGAAAGCTGGAGCCGTCAGCAGGAGGCAGCTCTCCACACCCAGGTGGGAGAGCAGGAGGGGAGCGGGCTGCGGGGGGGTTTATTTGTGGTCTGATTCATCACAGACCTATCTCCAACACCAAGAAGTGGAAGGGTGAGATCAAAAGTGCTTCCCTTCCTCCTACACCCCAAGGGCTGGATATAAATAGACAAACTGTCCTCATCTGACAGGCGGTGTCCTCAGCCAGCCCCTGGGTATGATAGCAAAGTAACGTCACTGAAGTTGGAGCTAGCTTCTGGCCTAGATCCTGCCCAGAGGTCTTCTGGAGTGAAAGCATGGGGGAAAGGGGCATTTTTCTTGTCTTCCCCCGTCAACAAAAGGCTTTGCTTTGAGATGTGTGTGTCTGGGAATGGGGCTCGCCTCCCAGGTGCTGTGCGCCAGGTGCCGTCCCGCTGCCTGGCTGAGGCATCCCAAGTGTGCTGTCCTGGCGTGGGGGGGAAACCGGTGGCCACGACCTTCTCCCTGGCAGTCGCGCCCATCGTGGCTGGCCCCTCTCCGATCCCCTGAGAAAGCATCAGATGCATTGGCGAGCTGCTCCATGTCCTGTCTGGGATGCCAAAGGCTCACGGGGATGAGACTTGGGCCCTTTCCTGGTGGCTGCCTCTGCCTGCCAGCCCCACAGAGCCCCTGCTGACTGCTGTGGCTTCACATCTCCCAGGTGATGTCCATCCTCCTGCACGGAGACGCCGCTTTCGCTGGGCAGGGCATCGTGTATGAGACATTCCACTTGAGCGACCTTCCCTCCTACACCACCCACGGCACTGTTCACGTTGTGGTGAACAACCAGGTGAGGAGCAAGTCCCCTGCGTCCAAGCAGGTCCGTTGCAGATCAGCCCCTGCAGGTTCAGGTCTAGGTGGTAGCTGGCAGCAGGCAGTAGCTGTTTCCCAGCCAACGTTCCTGGCATGAGCCATGATCCTGGGGTCAGCAGGGGGTACTCCACACCCAGCTACTCAGCAGGAGCAACTTTTGAGTCCAGCCTGGCACAGAGGTGGTGCAGCCTGGTGCTTGGCGTCTGAGATCACGCAGGGCTGCTCTGTTGTGCCCCATGTAAACCAGAGACATTTCACTGGGGCCAGCCCATCCCTGTGGGTGCAGCGGCTTAACAGCCTAGGTGCCGGGACCGGAACGGGCTGCGGTGCCTGGGTGCAGGAGTCGGGCGGGTTGTGCTATGACTGAGCAGTGCAGCCATGGTGGGGGAGCCCCCAGCTCAGCATAGCAGCCGAGCTGCCCTCGAAGCTCCGTGTGCGCTCACCTGGTGCTTTCCTGAACTGGTAAAACAGCTGCCCCAGGGGCCCAAGTCTATGAGTGTCCATAGAAGGAGCTGTGTAGCAGAGCCATATTCCAAATCCTTACCGCTGTGCTGGTCCTGTTCCCTCTCACCTGCTACAGATTGGGTTCACAACAGACCCCCGGATGGCCCGCTCCTCCCCATACCCAACCGATGTCGCCCGTGTGGTGAACGCACCCATTTTCCACGTCAATGCAGACGACCCAGAGGCCGTCGTCTACGTGTGCAATGTGGCAGCAGAGTGGCGTAGCACCTTCCATAAGGACGTGGTGGTGGATTTGGTGAGGAACGTGGCAAAAGGCTTTATCCTAAAGCTGTGGCTCTGCTGTGGGTGCTTGCTGATACCTCTTGGGGTGTATTTTCTGAAAGCTGAGGTTTCTCCTCAGGGCTTGTTTGGCCCTTTTGACGTGATGGTAGGGAGGAGATGGTGTAAAGCAAGGCAACGAGGCTGTAATAGCACTTGGAGAGGTGACACTGTCTCTGTGTGGAGCCTGCCCTCGCCTCCCACATTGGAGAGGACGTGCGTGGGTCCCTCCTGGGCTGTTTCAGACCCTGCCTAGCACAGAGATCCAGGTACCTCCGACTGCTTTTGGAGTCGCGGGTTGCAAGGAGCTGCTTTCAAAGGCTCTTTCCCTTCCCGGCAGGTTTGTTACAGACGCAATGGCCACAACGAGATGGACGAACCCATGTTCACGCAGCCCCTGATGTACAAACAGATCCGGAAACAGAAGCCAGTGCTGCAGAAATATGCAGAGCTGCTGATTTCCCAGGGGGTGGTAAATCAGCTGGAGTACGAGGTACTGTCCCTTGGGGCCTGGAAGGAAAACTGCAGGCGGCATCTCCGGGTAAAAACTATGTGTTTGGTTCTTACCTGGGTGTGAATGATGCCCGTTTCTGCTTGTGCTTGTCACCTGAAGCTGGCAGAGCTGTGCTAGGGATGGGTGAGCAATGCAAACCTGGCAGCAACCAGGTTAGGAGCCAAGGCTCGTCCTGAACAGCACAGGAACATGTAGTTCAAGGATGCCCCGTGATCAGTGCAGCACAAGCCATACGGTGCTGGGCCACTGCAGTGCAGCTGCGACTCACGGAAGAGCTGGGCTGTGCAGCACTTGGGCTCACTGTGGCCTGGGGGGATCTGGGGCAGGTCCCCTGCACAAGTTCTGCCTCCCTGGCAGCAAGCGTGGCAGCAGCTCTGCCAGCTCTTTGTTGCCCCCGGTACCACGTTGCAGGATCTTTCGGGTAGAATGTGAGTAGCCGGCTCAGATGGCAGCGGGGCTGTCCTGAGGGGGACAGGGGCCTCCGGCAGCAGCTCTGCGCTCTAAGGCTGAGCTGTGCGGCCCTGGGGCTGCCCTGCTGTGGGGACCAGCTGTGTCCTCCAGCACCCTTGCAAGCTCACGCCGAGGCCGCCCGGCTCATCACCCTTGTTTGGAGACAACTAAAAGCTAATGCTTTTCTGCCTCCTGGTTCTGCCTTTCAGGAGGAAATCGCCAAGTATGACAAGATCTGCGAGGAGGCCCATGCGAGATCCAAGGATGAAAAGATCTTGCACATCAAGCACTGGCTGGACTCACCCTGGCCTGGTAAGCCACTAGCCATGTTTTGGAGGTCCCTAGCAAAGACCCTGGCTTCTCTAGAGCTGTGACAGCTATATTCTAGTAAATCACCCTGGTGGGGTGGTGCTCTCCGCTCCTGGCAATCCCCGCCCTTGCTTGACAGTGTCCGTGATCTGAGCTCTTCACAGAGAGCTGGGCATGGCTCCCACAACATGGTGGGCTGCTGCTCCTTCTGCAGGTTTCTTCACTCTGGATGGCCAACCCCGGAGCATGACCTGCCCTTCCACTGGTCTGAACGAAGAGGACTTGACGCACATTGGTCAGGTGGCCAGCTCAGTGCCAGTGGAGGATTTCACTATCCACGGAGGTAGGAGCTTGCGGAAGCTATGCCAAACTGGGCGTTCATTCTGGAGAAGATGTGAGATAGGGCTGGAACATGGCCTGAGATGAAGGGACCTGCTACAGTGCTTCGATATGTGTGGCCAGCTGGTGGGGGGAATGGATTCTCACCCTCTGTTCTCCCGAGACCCATCCCCAGAGCACTGTGTCCAGCTCTGGGGTGCGCAGCGCAGGACAGAATGGACCTGTTCACAGAATCACAGAGTGGTCGGGGTTGGAAGGCACCTGGGGATCATCTAGTCCAACCCCCTGCTAAAGCAGGTTCTGCTAGAGCAGGTTGCAGAGTTGCATCCAGGTGGGTTTTGAATGTCTCCAGAGAAGGAGACCCTGCAGCCCCCCTGGGCAGCCTGCGCCAGTGCTCTGTCCCTCTCAGAGTAAAGAAGTCCTTCCTTACGTTCAGATGGAGCTCCCTGTGTTGTGGTGTGGTGTGTGCCTGCTGGAGCAGGTCCAGAGGCGGCCATGGAAATGATCGCAGGGCTGGAACACCTCTCCTGTGCCGAAAGGCTGAGTGAGTTGGAGGTGTTCAGCCTGGAGAAGGCTCCACAAACACCTCACCGCGGCCTTTTGGTGTGTAACGGGGCTTATGAGAAAGATGTGGAGAGACTTCACGGGGGCCTGTAGTGACAGGACAAGGGGCGAGGCTTTGAAGCCGAAAGAGGGCCGGTTTAGATTGGACATAAATAAAGGAGGAGTGTTTACGGTGAGGCTGGTGAGATGCTGGCACAGGTTGCCCGGAGAAGTTGTGGGTGCCCCATCCCTGGCAGAGTTCAAGGCCGGCTTGGACGGGCCTTTGAGCGACCTGATCTAGTGAAAACGTCCCTGCTCATGGCAGAGGGGTTGGACTAGGAGGGACTCTGAAAGTCCCTTCCACCCCAGAGCACCCTGTGAGTCTATGAGAATTAGTTCACAAGGGAGCTGTGGTTAAGGGAAGTGAACTGAGCTAGCTCTGCTTTGGAGCCGATCCTTCTTTGCAGGGATGATTCCTCATCCCTGGTTCATCCCTGTGGCAGAGGTGAATCTGTTCCTCTACCTCCAGGCATTTGCAGTCTGTCAGTCCGTGGGTGGATTGTGGGAGAAACATGGTGTCACTGGAACTCCCTCCTGTGTGGGCTACAAACCGTATTCCGTCCTGGCAGGTTTGAGCCGTATCCTGAAAACCCGTGGGGAGATGGTGAAGAACCGGACAGTGGACTGGGCCCTGGCAGAGTACATGGCGTTTGGTTCCCTGCTCAAAGAGGGCATCCACATCCGCCTGAGTGGCCAGGACGTTGAGAGGGGGACGTTTAGGTAAAGCCATGCTTTTGGTGGCTGCAAAGGTGCTTCTAGCCTTTCTGGAAGGCATCCGAAGGGTGACGGTGAAGTAACGCTTTCCCCTCTTCCAGCCATCGCCACCATGTCCTGCATGACCAGAATGTGGACAAGAGGACCTGTATCCCCATGAACCACCTGTGGCCCAACCAGGCTCCTTACACTGTCTGCAACAGCTCTCTGTCGGAGTACGGCGTCCTCGGTGGGTGAGGAGGTCTGTGCTTGCTGCCCAGGGGTGAGGCCACTCTGGGAAGATAACCCCCTCGCTTCTCTCCCATCCTTCAGGATTTGAGCTGGGCTTTGCCATGGCCAGCCCCAACGCCCTGGTGCTTTGGGAAGCCCAGTTTGGGGACTTCCACAACACCGCCCAGTGCATAATTGACCAGTTCATCTGTCCCGGGCAGGCCAAGTGGGTGAGGCAGAACGGCATTGTCCTGCTGCTTCCCCATGGCATGGAGGGCATGGTAAGGAGCCCCCAGCTCACGGGCACCCAGGGGTGTGCCCATTGTCTGGCCTGCATAAGAAGCAGCTGAGGGCAGCAGTGGCAGCGCCTAGCATCAGCTGCTTGCACTAGCCTCGCCCCCCTCTCACTCTCCCGCTGCTTGGTCCCTGCAGGGTCCTGAGCACTCCTCCGCCTGCCCAGAGCGATTTTTGCAGATGTGCAATGACGATCCTGACGTCTTCCCTGTGAGTGGCGGCCGTGCTGAGCTCAGCCTGGCCCTCCTGTGTTCTGGATCCAACTGCTGACTTGAAACGGGGAGGGGGGCAACACCACCAGGGTGGGCCCTGCACAGTGCTACGGTCGCAGCGGGGGCTGCGGAGCCAGTAGCAGGAGGTGTGGGGTGCCCTGGGCTCGTGCTGCAGCTGGAGGGTTTCGGGAAGGGGGCTGAACCCCATGCCCAGGGTGCACCTCCACCACCCCCGGGGCTGCTGCAGGATGCAAGGCAGAGGTGGGTCCAAAAGCAGCAGGAGGTGGGGGTGTTGCTGGCCACCTCAAGGCAGGGGCACGGACCTGCAGCCTCTCCCGGGTCTCTGTGGGTGTCCATGTGCTCTGGAGAGGGAGGGGAGGGAGAGAGGGCTGGGTGCTGCTCTTTGCCCCGCTGCTGGAGCTGTGAGGCCAAGAGGCACCTTGTGTTTCTTGAAATCCCTTGAACTGCACTCACCGAGGCAGAAACTGGACGACTTTGATGTGCGTCAGCTCTATGACTGCAACTGGATTGTTGTGAACTGCTCCACTCCGGCCAACTTCTTCCACGTCCTCCGGCGCCAGATCCTCCTGCCCTTCCGCAAACCGGTCAGTGCCAGCAGCTCTGCGCCTGCCGAGGCAGGGCAGCCCCATGACCCTGCTGAGCCTGGGGACGGGACTTGGGGCGGGCTTGTTCTTGCACCTGGGCAGCAAACACGGGCAGTTTGCCTCTGGCCAGGCCAAGGACCTCGTGGTGCTCGGGACTGGCTTGGTGCATGATGTGCTGCCGGCCAGCTTGCGCAGGCGGCGGTGGCTGTGGCCCCTTCCTGTGTGGGCAGGCCAGGCGCCACGGCCGGCTGGTGGGCATCGGTAACTAGTGCAGTCCCGCCGCTTGCCTTCAGCTCCAGCTGCGGGCCAAGCAGGTTTCGGCAGCACCTTGGCCTCTTCCCTGGGGGAAGCTCAGACAGGGAGAGCTGGTGCTGTTGGAAGCAGATGCCAGATCTGGCAGAGCACGGCAGCCGAGCGAGGAGCAAATCTGCGGCTGCTCCTGGGCTCGGGGGGTGGGGGCGGGGGGGGGGCCAGGCAGGATGGGCAGGTCGGTGCTCTGGCCTTTGTTTGTAGGGGAGATGTTTCTGGCAAGGCTGACCGCCTTGCTCTGCCTCTTCCCCCCTCCTTCCAGCTGATAATTTTCACTCCAAAGTCGCTGCTGCGCCACCCCGAAGCCCGCTCCAGCTTTGACGACATGCTGCCAGGTATGGGCGGCGCGGAGGTGCTCATTTCTCCCCCCCTCCCACCCCCCCCACCCCGTGCCGATCTGCGGGATGAAGGGTGAAGGGCAGGAGCCAGTGGCCTCGGGCAAAGTCCGCCTGGCAGCGGCCTCCCTGTGCCGAAGAGCAGCTGGGCAGGGCTGATGCTGCTGGCACGGGGGCATCGCAGGCAGTCATGCAGAGAGCTCTGTGCCAGCGCAGCACGTGGGCTGCCTTCCTCCCTCCCCGCTCCCCTCCAGTGCCAAGGCGGCGTGCCCGCCCCAGCTGCAGCTGGGGTGTGCTGGCTGCGCCCATCTACCCAGCAAATTGGAGCCACCCCCTGTTAGCGCCGAGTCTGGTGCCCAGGAGAGAGGTGGCTCGGCTTTCCAGATTTTGCTGTGGCACTTCCTCCGCCAGCAGCCCCTTCCCGCCAGAGCGGTGCCACCCGGATTTGGCAGCCGCAGGTTGCACAGAGTTGCGATGGTTTGTACTGGGAGCTGACCCAGTACCAGCTGCCTGGCTCTGCCTCTCCGGTTTGCCTGCGCAGGCTGGGGTCCCCGGAGGAGCTGGCATGGGATGTGGGTGCAGGCAGCTGCCGGTGCGGTGCCGCAGGCTGCTGTGGCTGACGGTGCTACCCTCTCCCGTGGCAGGCACCCACTTCCTCCGTGTCATCCCCGACAGCGGCCCTGCGGCCCAGAGTCCTGAGCGGGTGAAGCGAGTGCTGTTCTGCACTGGCAAGGTCTACTACGACCTGACCCGTGAGCGCAAGGCCCGGCAGATGGAGGCCGACGTGGCAATCACCAGGGTGGAGCAGGTGAGCAGCATCCGGCCACCTCTGAGCCCACGGGCTGGGGGTGCTGCTCCCGTGGCGCCACTGTGATGCTGCTCCGTGTTGCCCGCAGCTCTCCCCGTTCCCCTTCGACCTCCTCCAGTTGGAAGCCCAGAAGTACCCAGCTGCCGAGCTGGTGTGGTGCCAGGAGGAGCACAAGAACCAGGGCTACTACGACTACGTCAAACCCCGGCTGCGCACTACCATCAACCGCGCCAAGCCCGTCTGGTAGGAACTTGGGGGGTGGGGTGGTCGTGATGCTCGGGGGAGGCTGGAGGGTGCAGACCCCCCCTCACCCCTTGTCTTCTCCCCCATAGGTATGCAGGGCGGGAGCCAGCGGCTGCCCCTGCCACCGGCAACAAGAAAACCCACCTGACGGAGCTGCAGCGGCTCCTTGACACAGCCTTCAACCTCGACGCCTTCAAGGACCTGGCCTAAGTGCCAGCCCGGCGGCGGCAGCAGCATGCGCCCGTCTGTGTCTGTCCGTGTCTGTCCCGCGCTCGCCTCCCCCTTCCCTCCGTAACTACAGACCTTGTCCAACCCTATACTGGCAGCTGGAGTCCTTGTCCACGGGGGCTGGGGCCAGCGCTGGCGCAGCTGCCCTGGCAGCTGAGAGGGGCTGGGAGCTGCCCCCACCTGCTGTGGCGGGGGGGAGACCCTTCGTGCCCCTGGTCCCCTGGGGGACTGCTCCCTGGGGCTCCTCTCTGGGGGTGACCAGTGCAATGTGCCCGGCCATCTCCCAGTCCCTCCCAGTCTGCTGTTGCACTTGCCCCTGCTGCTCGTGGAGGGGCGTGACACGGGGTGGCTGCCCCCACCGTGGGACCAAGGCGAGTCTGGGGGTGATGCCCACCCCACCGGCCCCAGCTTCCAGGGCAGCCGAGGGCAGTTCGGCCGTGCCGGGGACGTGCTGTCCCACCCTGCCCGCACTGGGACCCCGGCCTGGGGCCCTGCAGCCGCTCAGGGGGCGTTCGGCTCCGTGTTCTGCCGTGGAGGTGCGGGGGGGCGGGGCGCTGGGCGCTGGCTGTGGGCCGCTTCCTGCCTCCTTGGTCCCCCCGGTGCCACCCAGCTCCCCATCAGCCGTGGGGCCGGGAGTCACGGTGGGCGGGTGGCACTCGCACCGGCTGCTGGCACAAGGCAGGTGGGTGGCCGTGCCGTCGCAGTGGGCTCGGGGGTTGTGACCCTCCGGCAAGCCTGCATCCTCGCCAGCATCTTTGAGACGCTGGGCTCCGTCCTCCTGGGAGCCAAAGTCAGTGAGACCATCCGGAAGGGACTGATTGATGTGGAGATGTACAACTCCACACAGCAGCTGCTGATGGCGGGTTCGATCAGTGCCATGTTTGGTGAGGAGGGGGGGAGGGGGGGCAAGATGGGGGAGCAGTGTACCCCAGGGTGCCCCGGCGATGGCTTTCTTACCAGGCTTCTCCTCCTGCTCCAGGATCTGCTGTGTGGCAGCTAGTGGCTTCGTTCTTGAGGCTCCCCATTTCAGGTACCCACTGCATTGTTGGAGCAACCATTGGCTTTTCACTGGTGGCCAAAGGGCAAGAAGGTGTCAAGTGGTCCGAGCTGCTAAAGATCGGTAAGCCCGGCTCATGTGATGGCCTCCGTGTGCCCCCTGGGCTTCCCCTTCCAGCAGTGGGATGCTGATTGTGCCTCTTCTCTCCTAGTGTTGTCCTGGTTCGTCTCGCCCCTCCTTTCAGGCATCATGTCTGCCATCCTCTTCTTCCTTGTCCGGAGGTTCATCCTCCGTAAGGTAAGAGCTGCCCACTCTGCTTTCTGATGGCTTTTGGGGCTCCCAGGTGCTCCCTTGTCTGCCCATTGCAGTGGCTGGGTGGCTTCCATGCACCAGGGTTTTGCCAGGCACATCCGTCCTTGGGTTGACAGTTGGGTGAGCCCTTCAGGACTCCTTTGGGAAGGGCTGAAGGGGTGGGAAAATGAGATGTGGAGCCCAGGAGGTGAGGAGGCAGCACTTCACCTCCTCCAAAATATGTGGGCCTGGCCTTGGCAGAAGCAGCTGTAATTCCCAAGCAGGGAAGTAGCCCAGAACTGATAAGGTCAGACCTGCTTGTCAGGCTTTTCCTAAGTCCTGGTGCAAGGCAGGACCTCCTCATGTGTCAGGCTGCAGGTGAAGGTAATGACCAACAGTGATGGCTTTATTTAAACCAGGAGGGCCAGGACTGTCCCCGGTGCTGCGCAGACTGTCCTTTCCTCCCATCTGGGGCCCCAGGTACAGTGAGAGGCACCTGGGCTGGCTCCAGGAACACGCTCCCACTGTTGGGAGTGTCCGAAAGCCCAGGAAGAGGTATCGGGCACCCAAAGCTGCTTGAAATGGAGGTGGCGGTGTTAAGCCTCATCCTTCTGAGATGATGATGACTACCGTGGAGCACAGGATGCTGCTAGCACAGAGCAGGGGTACCCAGCCAGCTGTACAGAGGAGCTCCAGCATTTCCATCTGTATGTTTGAGGCTAACTTCAATTATTTGAAATCCTAGATCTAACTATTTCTGGTTCCAGAGATGTTCAGATCTTATCGCTGCTGTTCTCTCTACCTGGCAGCCCTTAAAAACAGTTTAGCGTCACTGCTGTCAGAGTAACCTTGCGTAACTGGCTTTTCAAAGCTGGGCTGGCCCTGTCATGCTTCATCCTGATGCTGAATAGTTTGGTTGCTCCGTCCTGCTTGGCATTTGGTAAGGCTTGGTGTGTTTGTACCAATGCTAGACCCTGATTGCTGGGCAGCAGCAGTGGAGATTAAGTCCTCCTGCTGCTCGGGTGAGGGCCTCTCTGTGCAGGTACGTGGCCAGATAAGCTGCTTTGTGAGTAATGGACTCCTATTTTGTCCAAGTCGGCTGGAAAGAGGTAAAGGCTTTGTCTGACAGACTATTTTGTCTGAAAGTGCCTGGGGAATTGAAAGAAAACCTAAATGCAGCCAGAGGCTGGAGAGCCTTAGGAAGGGTTCAGGAGCAAGGCAGCCCCTAGCTGCAGGCACAGATGAGATGCTCCACGTTGGAGTGGTGGGACACTTGGCTGTGCCTGTTCTTGGTCCCTGGGGAGCCTCATGGGATCCCTAGTGTTCTGCCACCTTCTCTGTCCCCAGGCTGCTGGGGTGGTCTGACAGTGCCAGCCCCGTGGGTTATTATCCAGAAGCTGTTGGGAGCTTTGGCTTTTGGCAGAGCTTGCAGGAGCGTGGTGTCTGAGCTGCTGTCAGCAGTTGACTGAAGGTGCAGACCCCCTTTTGGGAAGGGGGTGTTGCTTGGTGGCTCCGACAGCTGCACAGCCCTCGAGGTCTGGCTTTCTGCAGCACTGATCCTTGTTTTGCAGGCAGATCCTGTTCCCAATGGTTTGCGAGCTTTGCCAGTCTTCTATGCCTGTACCGTGGGGATCAACCTCTTCTCCATCATGTACACCGGTGCACCTTGTAAGTACCTGTCAGAAAAATTGAACCTTAACTTTTGTGTGCTTTACAAAACCTCCATTAAATGCACGATTTACCCCTTTTTTGCTTTACAGGGCTGAAATCTCCTAGAAGGTGGCTGGCCTGTGCCAGTTACAGAAGGCTGCAGGCTAGTGTGCGCTGAGTTCTGGGCTAGATAGTTGCCCAGCCAAAGAGACCTGCTCAAACTAAACCCCTCCAGACCTTTCTCCTTAGACTGCACAGGACTAGCAGATAACTTGGCTTCCTCTTCCCTTCTCTCACCTGTGCTAAAGCTCAGGTACCCGGCTGCAGCTGAAGAGACTCCTCGGGCTGCCACTAGCAAGACTAGGAGCAGGGATGGAGGCTGTGCCTCCCGATTCACTTTGTCCCTCAGAATAAACTCACTATCCCTGGCAAGAAGAGCTGGCACCTGTACTGATAAGAGGAGTTTGTACTTCAGTCTGAAAGGCCAAATTGAAATGCTTGTTTGGCTGTTGTGCAGGGGGACATGTCGTGGGCAGGACTAGGAGAGGGCTTGGCAGGGGAGGGTGGCGTTGCCTGTGGAGCTGGAGGCTCCGTAACCTCCATCTGTCGGGATGACTTGGTGTGAGCCGCTTCTGGTCTGAGCATCGGTTTCCTGTTGTGGAGGAGCTGCCGGAGGTGGGGTGAGAGCAGTCAGCCCTGGCTCTGCAGGGCTTCCTCTGTAAACAGTGGCTGGAAAATGTTCTGGAGGGAAGTCAGCCTCCCCTTCCTTGGCTTCCCGGCCTGGGGGAGAAGGTGAGGCTGCTGCGGTGCTGCTCCAAGATCACTTCATCACTTGGCCACCCCCAAGGTGGATTCATGTTTATCCTGAGCCCTGTGCTGCAGGAGAGCTGGGGGAGCTCTGTGCCGCTTAAATGCAGGGCTTGCAGCCTGCAGGGAGCCAGGCTCACTGTAAACGAGTAGCCAAATGTGTGGGTAGAGTAGCTGTGATGTTGCTGGTGGTGTGTTAAGAGCAGTCGGGTATGGCCTGCAGCAGGAATAGGGAGCTGAGTGGTCGGTCACAGCACCTGATAGTCCCGGGGGGGGGGGGGGGGGGGGGGGGCTTCAGGGTGTGGCTGCGGCTGGCTCTATAATGCAGAGCCTCTGCTAAAAGTCACACTGCATGTGGGAATGCTTGTAACTGGGTCAGGTAACACCTCAAATGCCTTGAAACTTGAGCTTAAGTTCCTAGGGACACAGGAGCAGGAGAACCATCTTCCCCCTGCAGCGGGAGGAGTTAATGGGTCTCTGGTGGGAGCAGCCCAGGTCCTGCATGTCTTCTCCCTGATGGGGAAGTGGTGCTGCTGCTGCAGCAGCCGTGCTGGGTGGTTTGTTGTTTTTTTCTTTGACATTGCAGCAAGAGAGGAGACAAGGGTTGTGAGTTGTCTCCTGTCTCTGCTCAGGGCACGCAGCAGTCCCTGATTTGGTTTGGCTGCGGGAGGGAGGGGAAAGTGTCTGCCCATGTGAAAGGCCAGCTTGTGGGTGGGGGAGACTGTAACTAGGGGGGAGGGGGGCTTCTGTGCAAGTGAAGCGCTTGGTTTCATTGTGGCCAGTGCTGGCTTTCCAGTGGCATTTCTCCCTGGCAGGCACATTAGCTCAGGGGTGTTGCAGGTGATGGAGTCCCCGTGGCGGGAAGAGCAAAGTCATACGTGAAGGAGGCTTTTGCCCGGAGGTTTTCAAAGATCCGTTGTTTTATTTCCTAGTGCTGGGCTTTGACAAACTTCCTCTGTGGGGTATCCTCCTAATTTCGGTGGGGAGTGCTGTTGTCTGTGCTCTCGTCGTCTGGTTCTTTGTATGTCCGAGAATGAAGAAGAAAATCGAACGTAAGTAATGCCTCCCTTTTTGCAATCCCTTGGGGAAGGGTGTGCTTGAACTAACCAACTTACTTTCCCAGTGGGAGATCTCACTAGCCCCAGGGCTGTTACTAGCAGGGATCCTCAGCTTCAGTTAGAGCTTAAGCTGCTCTGCAAACTCCGAGTCACTGGAGCACATCCCATTGAGCTGGACCTGCATGCACCTACCCCGCAGCCATACCAGCAAGCGGCTCCCCGGGGCCCCAAAATACCCCTTGAAGTAGTTGTTGTGCTGCTGAGTGGTGCCTGGCAGCTGATCCCTCAGCAAGGCAGCCTCTCCTTGGGCTGCACCGGACAGCAGGCAATATTGAACAGCCTGATTTCACTGCTTAATAGAGAAAGAAGAGAAGGCGGGAGACAACCAGCCTGTTAACCAGTGTAACCTTTAATCCTCTGCATACCTGCTGATCGGTCTTTGGCCTGGCAGATGCAGATCACAAGTTTAAAGCTGTGTAAGCTGATGAAATCCTTTCCCTGTAGCCAAAAAAAAAAAAAAAAAAAATTGAAAGGCATCCAAAAGAGCAGTCCCGAGCTCTGCCTCCTGAAAAGTACAGGCAGCTCTCCTGGAGTCTGTGTGTGGTCTTGCATATAAATTTTGTGTGCAGTCTGGGGCACTTGCAGAACTGGAGATGAGGGGATAACCAGTGTCCTTGTCAGACTGGTGTAATTGGGGTGTGACTAACAGCTTTATGGCTGCCCTTGACAATCTTCCAGCTGTTCAAGCTTCGGCTTAACTCCTGCCTGCCTGCCAGCCAGGCTCCCCTGCCTGCTGGAGAGCCCCGCTCTGCTGTGGGGCGGCGCTGGTGCAGGGGGATGTGGGCTCTGCAGAGGCTTGATACCAGGGTGAGGGGCTGGAGGCCACAGCCTGGCCCTTGCAGTGAGCAAACTGGGTAGAAGATGGTCATGTTTGTGACAAGGAAGTGGGTTTTTGTTGTTGTCTGAAGGAGCTGACCTCATCTCATGTTTTCACCTGGAGAAAACATGCTTTTCCTGGTAGAGGGGGTGTAGCAGCCTCAGTATGCAGGGCTTGGTGCTGCTGGCTTGGCTCTCCCAGTGGGACAGGAAACCAGGCTGCCCTTGGGAGGTGGGGACCGGCTCCGGTTTGGGTTTGTCACCCACCAGTGGGTGCTGGAGAGGAGCCCAGGCGGGCAAGTCCTCCCAGGGGGCTGGGGCTCGTGGGCTGGTGGAGGAGCTGGGCTCTTCTGGGCACCTTCCCATCAGCCTCAGGGCTGCAGCTGCCCCGAAGCGGGTCCAGAGCATCCCACGGCTGCCGGGAATGGAGATGGGACAAACATGGCTTGAAGAGGAACCTCTGCTGCATAAAAGCCCCATAACGGTGCTCACCACACCCGGTGTGGGTGGGTAGGGCCTAAAAATAGGAGATGAGCTGGCCTGTGACTGTTTGGCTGTTGTGCCTGGGACAAGGTGCAACTGCCCAGCAGTTTCCAAAGTTCAGGATGGGGGCGAAGCTGTGAATTTTATTTGGCTGGCATAAATCCGAGTGGTGAGGGGTGTGGGCTTGTTCCTGGTGTCAGGAAGGGGTTTGATGGCAGCTGCCTCCCTTTGTAGGTGAGATCAAATCAAGCCCTTCTGAAAGCCCCTTGATGGAGAAGAACATCAGCCCCAAGGAGGACCACGACGAGCCCCGGGTGCCCCTGGGTGATGCCAAGAGCCCCGTTGCTGATGTGGGGTCAGCTGCACCCCACCGGGCAGTGGTGGAGGAGAGGACAGTCTCCTTCAACCTGGGGGACCTGGAGGAGGCCCCGGAGCAGGAGAGGCTTCCCAGCCTCGACCTGAAGGAAACCAGCACTGACAGCGGTGAGCGGGTGTGGGGGGTGACGTAGGGTGCCAGCGTGGTTTTCCCTCACCCCAGGTACCCCTGGGTGCTAAACCCCCACTGTCCCCCTTGGCAGGAGCCATGCGGCTGCCCAACGGCAACCTCGTCCAGTTCAACCAGGCCGTGGGCCACCAGATGAGCTCCAGTGGGCAGTACCAGTACCACACCGTGCACAAGGACTCTGGCCTCTACAAGGAGCTGCTGCATAAACTGCACCTGGCCAAGATGGGGGACTGCATGGGGGACTCGGGGGACAAGCCCCTGCGGCGCAACAACAGCTACACCTCCTACACCATGGCTATCTGTGGCATGCCCCTGGACTCCCTCCGGGCCAAGGAGGTGGAGGAGATGGAGAAGCTGACCTGGCCCATGGCGGACACCAAGAAGAGAGTCCGCATGGACAGCTACACCAGCTACTGCAATGCAGTGGCAGATGCCCACCCGGCAGCTGATGTGGATCTCAACGCTGCCCAAGTGGAGACAGGAGTCGGTGACCACAAAGGCAGCAGGAGCTCCCTGGAAGAGTGGCATGACCAGGACAAACCTGAGGTGTCCCTCCTCTTCCAGTTCCTGCAGATCCTCACAGCCTGCTTTGGCTCCTTTGCTCATGGTGGCAATGATGTCAGGTCAGTTGAGTCAGCAGGAGCGGCGGGGTTGCGCACTAGGGCTGGTGCCCATCTTGCCCAAAGCCTCTGGCCTTCTAGACCAGCTCTCCTTTCTCTTCCAGCAATGCCATAGGGCCCCTGGTTGCACTCTACCTGGTCTATCAGACAGGTGAAGTGGCAACTCCCATCTGGCTGCTGCTCTATGGAGGTGCAGGGATTTGCATTGGCTTGTGGGTCTGGGGGAGGAGAGTCATCCAGACAATGGGGAAGGATCTGACTCCCATCACACCATCGAGGTAAGGTCCGCCTTGGGGCGGGGGGAGGCTGCAGGCAGCCCTAGAGCTGCATCCTGCTCCTGGAGCCCCTCTCCGTTCTCTGTTGGGGGTTTCATTGCTTGGGTGGTGGAGCTGGGTTATGTGTGGCCCTGTAACACCTTCCTGCATCCCTCGGGGCCGGGGGGGGGGGGGTATCAGTCTGGGACTGCTGGGGGTCTGGAGAGCCAAGTGAGGAGCTGACTCAGCTCTGCAGGGTCTGCCCGGGGAGAGCAGTCCCAGCTCTGGCTTGGGCTGAGCAGCGCAGGGTGTCTGGTGCCCAGGTTCTCATGCACTTTCTCTCTTTGCAGTGGCTTCAGCATTGAGCTGGCATCTGCCCTGACGGTGGTGATCGCCTCCAATGTTGGCCTCCCTATCAGCACAACCCACTGCAAGGTAGGAGGGGGATGGTACTGGCTCTGTGCAAGCCCTGCTTTCCCCAAATCCTGGTGCTAATAAGGCTGAGCTGTGGAGGAGGTCCCAAATGGGGCTTCCAGCTGGCCTTTGGCTCTGCCATTTGCTTCCCAGTGTGGAGTGGCAGCAGCTGCCCGGGGCTGGGGGAGGCCCCTGGGTGAGGGGGCACTCGATGAGGTAGTAAAACCTCTTTGGACCCCTGGGCTCTGCTGAGCGGCCATAAGAACCTGGGTGCCTCAGTGCCCTGTCCCCACTGCTGCCCTGGGATGGCAGCTCCTCACCCTGCTTGCTCTGCCTGGGGTCTGCTGGGTCCCCAAGGGCTGGAGCGAGACCCCCGGCCCCATGGCTGTGGCTTTCCTTTGGCACCCTGGGAAGGGCTGGGGGGTGGCAGGCAGAGTGCAATGCTGAGCTGTGCCCTGGCTTCTCGGGCAGGTGGGCTCTGTGGTCTCGGTGGGCTGGCTGCGTTCCAGGAAGGCGGTGGACTGGCGCCTCTTCCGCAACATCTTCATGGCCTGGTTTGTCACTGTCCCCATCTCGGGTCTCATCAGTGCTGCCATCATGGCTGTCTTCAAGTATGCGATCCTGAAGGCTCACGCTGCTCCTGCTTCCCTGCTGCCACCCTCCCCTCCAGGAGTGGGGGAGGCTCGTCCCACCGTGGCATGGAGCTCCCTCAGTTCTGCATAGTGTTGTCACTGAAGTATCTTCTTTTTTTTAAATGTCTTGGCGCTAAGTTTGTAGGGGGGGTGTGCAGCACTGAGACTGTGCCTGCCCTTGGGGTGCCTGCCTTGCTGTGCTGTAGTTTTAGATTAGCAGTTATGGGAGGCCACTTTTCCTAATTAAAATCATCAAAAATAAGATCCTCTGGCAGTGACTCCTCCATGTGTAAGGACTGGGGCTGGGCCTTGCCCAGCCGGGGTGGGCTTGGGGGCTGTGGGACGTTCCTGTCCCCCCCGTGGTCCGTGCTGTTTGGCTTTGCCTCCATTGCTGTAGTGCAGACACCAGATGCTGCCCAACCATCTTGCTCGGGGGTCGCTGGGGGACAGCCCCTGCCCCTCCCCTGCTGCTACCTCGGACTCAGTAAAGATTTCCTTTGTACCCCAGTGCTGCCTGTGGTCCCGGGGCCTGGGGGGTGCGAGCGGGGGACCCCGGGTCGGGTGGTGTGTTGTGCCATGGCCTGTGTCCTGGCCCTCTGGCACCCACACCCTGGGAGGGAGCGGGGCTGCGGCTGCTGATAACGGCCCCACATGTTGGCCGTAAACAGCCCCGGGCTGCGCCTCAGCCCCGAGCGGGGGGGCGGGGGGGGGGGGGGCGAGGTTATCGGGGCCCCACATCTGGGGGAGGGGGAGGTTATCGGGGCCCCACGTCTGGGGACAGCTCCTGACCCTGTCACTAGCCCTATGCCCCCTCCGGGCCTTGGGGCAGCAGCTCCTCCTGCCGTGTCCCCCCACCCTGCCGTGTCCCGGGGATGCTCCCTGCTGTCCCGGGGGCTCGGCCAAGGCCGGCCGCGGGGACCCACGTCAGCAGGTCGGCACCGGGGTGTTGCAAGAGCTGCAGGTGATTGCAGCGGGCCCGGGCGGGGCGTAGCCTGCACCCCGGGGGTCCCCGCGGGTGGGGGGTGGGGGTGAGCCCTGTGGGCACGTGTGGACTCGGGAACGTGCCTGTGGGGTTTGGGATGCGCCTCATGGAGCTGCGTGGGGATCCGACCCGCGGAGCCCTGCGGGGCCGGGGACCTGCGGCAGGGCCCACGGGGAAGGGGACGGCGTTTCCACCCGGGATTGAGCTGTTCCCACGGGACGTGGGTGCCCCCTCCTGTCCCTTCGGCGTGAGGTGCTGGGGGCGGGTGGCCGCTGGCGCTGCACTCCCCGGTGCGGCGCAGCCCCCCCCGGCTGCAGCCCCCGCCCGGGGGGCCCGGCGGGGCGGCGGCGGGGCCGGTCCTTGACCCCGGTTAATGATTCGCCGCCGGCGGCCCCGCGCTGCCCGCGGCCCCGCTGGGCAAACACCGGCCCCGGGGGTTCCGGGCCGGGCGCCCGCGGCCGCTCCTGGCGCCGTCGGGGCTGCGGCCGTGGGAGGGCGCTTCCTCCGGGGGGGCGGCTCGGGCACCGCGGGGGGGCCACTGCCGGGGGGGCGCACGGGCCGGGCCGAGGGGAGCCCCTTTGGGGGTCCGCTGCCCCATGTGGGGGTCCGCAAGGGGGACACACTGCCCCGTTCTGAGCGTCACCACCCCGGGGTGCCCCGCTCCCTGCGCCCGGGGGGGCCGGGCCGGGGCTGGAGGCCGGGCCGGGGCGGGCCCGCCGGGCCCCGTTAAAGTGGCGGCGGCCGGAGGCGGCGGCGATGGGCAGCGAGGGGGAGCAGGGGCCGGCGGCGGCCCTCGGCCCGGGGCCGGCCCCGGGCCCGGTCCCGGCCGACACGCGTGCGCTGCGGAGGGACTGCCAGCACCGGTGGGGCCCGGGGCGCTGGGGCGGGGGCAGCAGGAGCTGGAGCTGTGGGGGAAGGGGGGCGCTTTGGGGAGGGGGCAGGACGTGAGGGAAGGACTCCAGGGTTGCAGGTACGAGGGAGGACCCTTGGGGGAGTGGAGGAGAGGCCCTGGGGAGGGACCCCCCATGTAGATACGCCGGGGGGGCAGGCCAAAAGAGGGGGCCCACCATCCCCCTTCCCTGCCGTGTGCCCACACCCGGCTCCATTTCCAGCTCAAAAGCCCATTTTTCTGCTCCAATAACTCGTTGTGGGGCCCCTGGGCCAGGGCAGGCACGCCCCCCCCTCCCAGGGCTGCTGGCCAGGGACGGGGCATGGGGGGACAGGGACCTGTCCCCTCCTCTGTACCCCCCCTTCAGCCCTAGTCACCCCCTCACCCCATAACCACCCCCTGCCCTGGTCACCTCCAGGATTTTCGTCAACCGGAGCCTGGCGCTGGAGAAGATCAAGTGCTTCGGCTTTGACATGGACTACACCTTGGCAAGTGCGTTTTGTTGGTTTGGTTTTTTCTGGGGGGGGGGCGTGGGGGTGGGTGTTGGTGGGACACCCCAGCCCCTGCCCACACCACCCCCTGTGCCTGTACTTGTGTACTTGTGTCCTTGTGCAGTGTACAAGTCCCCTGACTACGAGGAGCTTGCCTTCACCCTGCTGCTGGAGCACCTCGTCTCCATTGGGTACCCCCATGAGATCCTCGCCTACAAGTACGACCCCACCTTCCCCACCCGGTAAGTTTTTTGAGTGAGGGGGGAGCACAGGGTGAGGGTGTTGGTGGGACCCCCACCCGCTGATGGGGTGTGCGGTGCAGGGGGCTGGTATTCGATGCCCTGTACGGGAACCTGCTGAAGGTGGACTCCCACGGGAACCTGCTGGTCTGTGCCCATGGCTTCCGCTTCCTCAAGGGGTGAGTCTGGGACCCCCACTCTGGGGGCTGGGGAGGGACGGGCAGGACCCTCGGTGTGGGGTGCAGCTCTGTGTTCCCTCCCCAGGGCTGAAATCCTGCACTATTACCCCAACAAGTTCATCCAGCGGGATGACATGAAGCGCTTCCACATCCTCAACACGCTCTTCAACCTCACAGGTGAGTGAGAAATTCCTCTCCCATTGCCCCCTCCCCATTGTGGGGTGCCACCCCCCTGTGTCCCATCTCACAGTCCCCTCCCTGGCAGAGGCCCACCTCTATGCCTGTCTTGTGGACTTCTTCACCAACTGCTCCAGATATGTGAAGTAAGGCAGAGTTGGGGGATGGGGGCTTGGATCTGTGGGGGTGTGGCGGGGTTTCCCCTTGGCAGGGCAGCCCATTTGCACCCACGCAGCCCCACACCCACACCCCACAACCCTTTTCTTCACTGTTGCAGCTGCGACACTGGCTACAAGCATGGGAACCTCTTCATGTCCTTCCGCAGCATGTTCCAGGATGTGCGTGAGGCCATGGACCATGTCCACCTCTCGGTGGGTGCGGTCGGCTGGGGGCAGTTTGCTGGGGGTGGGGTGGGGGAGTGGGGTGTGCGCGTCTGTGTGTGTGATGCTGAGAGTGCTGGGGATGCCCCCCTACCCACCACCTCAAGGACGCTTTGGCTGGACCCACCTGTCCCCTCTGCAGGGCTGCCTGAAGGAGAAGACACTGGAGAACCTGGAGAAATACGTGGTGAAGGACGTGAGTATTTGTGGACCCTGTGGACCCCTCCCCATTCTGGTCCCTCAGCCGAGTCCCTGTGCCCACCACCCCACCATCCCCCCCTGGCCCCTGACTGACTTGCCCCCTGCCAGCCCCGCGTGCCGCTGCTGCTGAGCCGCATGAAGGAGGTGGGAAAGGTCTTTCTGGCCACCAACAGCGACTACAACTACACCGACGTGAGTAGAGGGTGTCTGTGTTTGTCCCCCCCACCCCAAGGTCCAGCCTGCCCTGGGGCAGGGGGTGCCAAGCACAGGCAGGGGTCTGCCCTCCCTGGGGCCGGTGGCAGTGATGTTGGGTGTCCTTGCAGGCCATCATGTCCTACCTGTTCAACTTCAGTGATGGCGACAAGGTGAGCCTGTTGCTGCTGTGGGCTGAGTTGGGGGTTCAGGGTGCCATTGGCAGCCCCTCGCTGACACCCCCCACCCCAACACTTGGCAGGCTGAGACCCCGCAGCGCCCCTGGCGATCCTATTTTGACCTCATTGTGGTGGACACTCGCAAGCCGCTCTTCTTTGCGGAGGGCACCGTCCTGCGCCAAGTCAACACGGTGGGAGCCCCTCCACTGCCACAGGGCTGGCTGGGGCAGCGGGCACCAGCTGGGCACTGCAGGAGCTCCTGTGGGCACAGCAGGGGGGGATTCACTGTTGGGTGGGCACCAGGCAGGCACAGGTAATGGTACCCCCCCAGTCCTCTTGTCTTGCAGGACACGGGGAAGCTGCGCATCGGGACGTACACCGGCCCGCTCCAGCACTGTGCTGTCTATTCTGGTGGTGAGCGGCTGGCTGGGCTCCATGGGCAGCATGGGGGACATGCCTGTGCCATCGTGGTGACATCTGGCTGTTGCAGGCTCCTCAGACGTGGTGTGTGACCTGCTGGGTGTGAAGGGCAAAGACATCCTCTACATGGGGGACCACATCTTTGGGGACATCCTCAAGTCCAAGAAGCGTCAGGGCTGGCGCACCTTCCTGGTGGTGCCCGAGCTGGCCCGCGAGCTGCAGGTCTGGACCGAGAAGAGCGGTGAGCAGTGCCCAGCCAGGGACATGGACCCTGCCCAGCCAGGAATGCAGCTGAGCCCAGCTGGGGGAGATGGCCTGGAGCCTCCTACCTGGCCTTGGTGGCAAAACCAGCCCCAGTGGGGTGTGCCCTGACACCCAGTGTTGGTTGTGCTGGGCAGTGGAGGACATTGCCCACACTGAGCTGGCCCCGTTGCCCTTGCAGAGCTGTTTGAGGAGCTGCGGAGCCTGGACCTCTTCCTGGCAGAGCTGTACCAGTGAGTGGGCATGGGGTGGGCAGGAGGCACTAGCTGGGGTGCGGGTGTGTGCAGGCATGCAGGCACCCGTGGGGGACCCTCCAGGCGAGCCCTCAGCCGGGTCTCTCCCACTCCAGGCACTTGGATAGTGGCAGTAGTGAGCGCCCAGACATCAGCTCCATCAAGCGTCGGATCCAGGTGATGCCTGGGTCAGCGTCCCAGCTCGCACACAGCTCAGCCTCCCCCACCCCTTGATCTCCCCCTGGGGAGTGTTGGGTGCCCTGACCACCCTGCTGCACCCACAGAAAGTCACACACGAGATGGACATGTGCTACGGGAAGATGGGCAGCCTGTTCCGCTGCGGCTCGCGCCAGACACTCTTTGCCAACCAGCTGATGCGCTATGCGGACCTGTATGCCGCCTCCTTCATCAATTTCCTCTACTACCCCTTCAGCTACCTCTTCCGGGCACCCCCCGTGCTGGTATGCACCTCCCAGCCCCTGCTGTGCCTCAGTTTCCCTCCCTGCCTAAGGGGGTACAGGGCTCATGGTGGCGTTTGGGGGGCACCCAACCACTTAGCTGGTTGGTGATGGCCCCTCTCTGCAAGCCTTTTGCCTACTGCAGATGGCACACGAGTCAACAGTGGAGCACAGCCGCTTGGATACTGGAGAAGGTGGCACAGCCCTTGCACCCTGGCTGGCCCAGCATGGCCATTCTGGCCAGCAGGTGGGTGGCAGGGGACAGAGGAGCAGAAAGGCATGGAAGTGCCAGCACCAACCCCCCAGTGCTGGTGGGGCCATGTGCCCGTTCAGCCGCCCCCATCTCAGTCTCAGGTTGCTGGGGTCCCACAGGACTCCAGCGGAGAGGAGGAAGATGATGGAGAAGCCTGAGCCTACCCCAGTGCCAACAGCAGCCAAGCTGGCCCCCAGAAGGACATTCAGTGGCCCCAGGACACTTGTGCCACCAGCTGGCTGACCGAAGCCACCTGTGGTCAGCCACCACCCACATCACGCCTCTCTCCATGTAATGGTGCCCTTCTCCCTGCTGTGCCGGGAGAGGGGCCCCACAGAGCCCACAGGCTGCCCGGTGCCCCCACTTTCACTCATGGGCCCCCCAGCACCAGCTGCTTCTCCCAGTCAGCTGGCTGCCAGCTGAGGGTGGCCCAGCACTGGGGAGAAACAGCAACACGTGTACCACTGGAAATCCTCTGCTCCGCTCAGCGGCTGCAGCAGCTCCTGCCCCGGGTGCCGTGGTCCAGCTTTGGGCAGAGGTGGGGGGGTGTTGCTGAAGTGTAGGAGGACTCTGGAGGTGACTGCTGCTCCCTGGGAATCCTTTTTGCCGGCTGTTGCCCACTTCTGTTTTCTACCCTTTTCTCTTTATAAAAGACATTCAAACTTCTGGCACCACAGAGACACAGAATCGGTTATTTTAAATGAAAACACCTTTGCCCCTGAGCCTGAGAGGTGGGGACAAAGGGCAGTTCCCAGATCCTCGGCCAGCAGCTGGGACAGTTGCAAGTCCCTGGCAGTCCCAGGCCACCCCCCTCCTGCCAGCACTGTTCTGCACCCCAGAGGAGGGGGCCTGGCCCTGTTCCCCAGACTGCAGCCAGACCTGCACCAGGTCTTCCAGATACTGCTCCAAGACTTCTTCCAGCATCACAGTTTCCTCAGTAAAGATGCTGAGCCAACAGTGGTGGTGGCTGTGTTAGGAGGCAGCAAAAGGGTGGGATGAGGACAGGGCCGTTGCTTGCTGAGGACAGGAAGGTTGCCTCCACCCTTCCCGGCATCCATACCACTTTCTTCCTCACAGCAGGGAAACTGTGCCAACCCCCAGCAACCAGCCCTGCACCAGGTGCCTTGTGCCCCTGGTGCAAGGACAGCTCTTGGGAGGTAGGGGTGTGGGGGTGGGTGCTGCTGTGGGGGCCACATGTGCACCAATGAGGCTCAGCTGCCCCATCCTGGACCCCCAGGCATGCCCAGGGGTCTGGGAGCCTGGCCTGCTGCATCCCAAGGACCTCTGCACCCCTTGCATGTGCTGCCTTCAGCAGCCTGTGTGGAAGCTGCTGCAGTCCCTCAGGTACCCCAGCCCCTCACCAGTCTGGCATAGCTAGCGCTGCTGCATGACTCAAGACACTGGGTCCATGCATGCCTCTCGGTGGAGAGCATCCATGCGGTGTCCAGTAGGGCACAACACAGTTCTGCAGTGAATCCTTCAGGACGTTATTTCCAAGACACCAGAAGGTACCTGGAGCATTGCAGTCTGACTGCCATTATCCTGTAGCGGGAAAATCAGGTGTGTGCATCACAGCAGAGGGAGCCAAGGGCAGCCCCAGGCGACATAGCCCATGTCTCCAACCTTGCACACTACTTACTAGGCCACGCTGCACCTCTTCCACAAGTGTTTATGTATTTAAACTAGTGCTTACATATTTGAAACAGGCTTAGCATGCACCACCCCAACATACTCACATCTGTGAGGCAACAAGAGAAGTCAGTGGTGTGTGTAAGGCAGCACATGGGAGCAGGCAGCCCCCACCCTGCTGGGAATCCCTCAACAGCACTCTGGGGAATACGAACTCAAACCCTCCAGCTCCACCACTTCTGGCAAAGCCTTGTTTTTCCTGAAGAAGAACTGAGTCTCCCCCTCAGCATCCATGATTTCACTGAGGGATGACACCACAGGGTCATGGTCTTTCAGCATCGCTGGGTAGTGGCTCCCAGCACGGTCTATCCGCAGTGAGCGCCGCACTGGTGTCAGGAATTTCAGCTCCCGGGCTTCCAGCAACTCCTTTCCTCTGCAGAGAGGACAAGAGCCTTTAGGTAAACCCTGCAGAGGAGTGCTGGCACAGAGGGCACTTGCTGCCAGGAGCAGGTGGCCCAGCCTTACCTGGATGCAGACGTAACTTGTAACTTGATGGAGATGGGCAGCTTAGTCCAGGACGCCCCTGTCAGGCAGGGTGTTGCTACCACCTGCTGCATCTCCCTTGGGCAAGGCGTCATAGGCTCTCTAGGAATGGGCTGCTCAGCCTTTTCCCCTGACAGGAGAGGAAAAGACTCTGTCTCCATCAAAGTCAATAGGGACAAGGGGTGCTGGGACAGACTGCAAACCATGCTGCTTCCCTGCTACAGCAGCAGGGAACCTGAGCCTGCCCACACTCCAGCCTGCCAGCCAGCCCCCACACGCACATGTTGTTACCTTCTGATGTTTGATCTGCAGCCTTCAAAATATCAAGGACAACTTCTCTGAGCTCCTGGAGTGGCTGCAGGAAAAGCAGAATGCGGGTCAAGGCACAGCTGACTTGGGAGCAGAGACCAGAGTTAGAAATGAATAGGACAAAAGGATTTTGCTGCATCATGACACCCTATGCTGGAGACAGCAGTAAAAGGCTGCAGGACTTTCCTTCTCCAAGTGAGATCTGTCAGCACACAGGCACGGCTGGGCAGGAGTCCACCCTGCATGGTTAAATCCCAACAGATGCTGCAGTTACACTGCCCAGACCAGCGCACAGCTGCTGTCACACTGCTTCCAGATACAGCTGACACGGCGCACGGTGTACATCTTCCCCTGGCCCTGTTTGTGCCCACATGGCAGTGCCTGTTCAGCTGATTTAAAGTCGAAGGTGTTTCTATGGGACAAAACAGGACCAGCAGCTCTAAACAGCTTTTTCACCAGCGACTACTGCTGCTAAAGTCATGACAAAGTCCAGCCCCTGGATCTCAAGGAAACTAGCTGGCGCAGAGGCAGGGGAACACAGGGAGCTACTGAAGAGAAGCACGCCTCACTCACCACAGCACCAGCGCAGACTGCTGCTTTGTACAACCCTGCCACATCAAAAGGGCCGCTCCGGGCGAGCAGTTTTGCTTTGCAGATCCAGAACTTGGCAAATTTCTCTGCCTGGGGCACGTGGGACAGCACTGCAGAGAGCTCTTCTGCCTGGACACCCTACAAGAAGGACAAGATCCCGGAGAAAGGCATCAATTGCAAGGGCCAGAGGCGTACACCAGGGAAGCTGTCAGTGTATAACCACTGTCCCACCACTCTCTAGGAAGGGTCTGAAGTGTTTTTGCAAGCCTTCTATGCGACCGTGGACAGATAATAGCTTTCCTGCCTCTATCTTCCCCTTGATAAAATTAGTCTAGTATTTCAGAGGAATGACGATGGATAGACTCCTCACTGCTGGCACTACCAGGGCCACTGAACCCTGCAGCAGGGCCAGTAGCCACCATTCCCAGACACTTCACAACAGTTGTGAGGTCCACCAGGGACATACCACAAGCAGGCTCAATTGGCGCATGTTGCTGCCACAGAAATCCCTGCTGCAGCTGCCAGGACACCAGCAGTAACACACGTGAGCGCTGTGACCACGTATCGCTCCCTTTTCCCCATTAGTGCACCTTGCTGCATGACTTTGGCCTATCCATAACTCCATGAAGACTTTTACTTTTCCTGCACATGATGTTACCCTCTGGCAACTGCAGCCAAGTAAGCAAGAATGCTTGCTTCAAACTCCTCTGTGCTGTTGGGGGGATGTGGCCCTCATCTCCTTGGATGCTCCAGGAGAAGCCCATTTCAAGCAGCTCCTTTCCCATTCCCACCTCCTCAACGAGCTTCAGGCACTCAGTTAGAGTGTTGTTGATCTTCTCCAGGCAGAGCTGCTTTAGCTGCTCTTGTTTCTCTTGCTTCTCTTTCTCCTTAACATTTCTCCAGGTCAGCTCCAGTGGCTTCTTCTGAAGCAGCATCATAGGTGGCCGCTTGTATGTCTTGCCTTTGGATGCCAACCACTCCTCCAGCTGTTTCCTGTCAAAGGACCAAGGGACCACTGTTACCACCCCAGCAGACTGCCAGCACTTGCCAGGCTACTGTTTCCCTTGGACTCTCCCTCTAGCCAACTTCAGCTGCTCTATCTTAAAAACACATCCAAGCTCTAGGGTGGGAAAGGAAAATCCTTGTAAATTTAAGGGGATATTTATTAATATTCTTTATATTCCCTTGAAAGGAAAAGAGGTGAGCAGCTGCACATTCTCCTCTGGCTTGCTTAAGTGGCAGAAGAGGAACCCAGGGTACCACCAGATCCCATCCTCACCCTCCTCTTTTCTGAGGCATAACATCCAAACAAGTGTTCACCAATAAGGGGACTTTGGACCCTGGTTCACCCAGTTAAACATTTTAAACTCTGCTGTCCCCTGGAGGTGAAGACAAGTCAGCCAGAGCTGCTACTTACTTCCGATCTGCAGCTGATGGGGTCTTGGGAACACACGTAGCCTGTACCCTTTGTGTTTGGCTTGCCTTTGGCAGCTCTGGTTTAAGCCTCTCTCTCCTACTAAAATTGCTCTCAATTGCTTGAATTTTGGAGCAGTGTGCACCGCGAGGCTGGTTTGGGGGCACTGTTACTCGGGATGCTGCAGTGCTTCCTGGAGGCACCACCTTCATGTCCTTCCTGTTTGCCTCCCCTCTAGCCACAGGTCTTTGCCCTTGCACAGGGCCAGCTGTTTTCAGGCTGGAGTTCAGGTCTGTGGTCCCCAGGGGCCTGCTGGAGGCTGGAGGCTTTGTGGAAGATCTGTTCACCTGGGGGGATCTACTGTGGCGCTTAAGGCTTCCAACTGGAAGTGTGCTGAGCGGATTTCCCATGGGTTGCCTTGCCATATTAGTCTTTTCCTGGTTTACTCCTGGGTTTTTATGTAGCGAATTAGTAGGAGTAAGTAACTGACAGGACTGTAATGGCTGAGTTTTGATACTTAGTTTTTGAGATACACTCTTTGAGCCTGGCAAAGTATTCCTGATTTTATCCTGAATCGGCTCTCCCTTAGCCTGGCGGCTATTAATTCTGTCCTTTGGACCAGTGATGGCTCTTGACATCGTAGCTGAGCTTTGCCTGTGAGTCAAGACTTTCCTGTTACTAAGACTGTTTCCATGAGACTGAGAAACTCTGTTCAGTACAGGGTGGTTAGAGGCTTGTGCTCGGATGTTTTCTTTGTTGCAGACCAGCTTGTCCTGCAGGCCCTCATTTAGGGAGCAAAATGACCCAGGAAGGGGATCGATACTTTCAGTCTGAGGTGCTGCAGCAGTGACAGTCTCCTGTGCAGGCTTCTCATTCCTTCCTGGATTTAGGTAACCAGAGTTTGAAGCTGGGAGCCTCCCTTTGGTCTGTGTAGAGTGGCTCATGCTTGGCATGAGCCCTGTGGGAAGCTTCGCACTCTTCCTTGGTTGCTCTGGATGCACCACCACGGCTCTCTGGCATGTATTAGAATTCTGCTGAGCAGCGTGGCCAGCATGCTGCGTGGATTTGGCACCAAGCTTGCCATCTCTCTGAGCACCCTTCACCACATTTCTGCAAGCCTCCTCCTTGTTCCTGTCAACCTGGAGAGACAAAGCGAACCTCAGCCCCAGGAGAACTCAAGACAGATCAGACCCCGACAGCTCACTCCTGCCGAAGCCCCCCTAGCCCAGGGGACATCCACGCAAAGGCCTGTGGTGACAAAGCAGTTGTCAACAGAACAATAACACAACACCCACCAGCACATGGGTAGAGGATGAGTTTCCCACACAAAGATCCTATGAAAAATAAACAGTTGACTTACTGCTAGCCGTTTATCAATCTGACCCCATTTGGGGTCAGGAACTCACTGCTGTGATTTGGGTACCCTGTTCCACCCAGACTCGCACTTCAAGCATGAAATACAAAATCAGACTCAGAAGATTTCTACTTACATGCTGTAGTTTATAAACTGGTTTTAAGGGCGGATTCAGGGGATTCATCTGCTGCTTTAAAAAGGGTCTGTAGGAAGTCAGACAAAACATCAGGTTATTTAACAGCAGTTGCAGAAAAGGTTAAATATCTAAAACAGTGCTGGCTGTCTCAGTCACAGCTTACAAGAAGCTTTTGTAAATCAAAAAGCTGTCAAGGAAGTACCACATTATTTTTTTTCTTTTGTGGGGCAACAGAAGAGCAGCTCAAAACACTGCCATCCAAGGCTGCCACAAAACTTCCAGCTTCCACTGACAACAAAAGTAACCAGAACAGTTCCTGCAGGCAGGGGGCCCTGGCAGGCAATAGTTTGGAGGCTCCTGCTGCTGCTGCTGGCTGGTGTCAGAGTTGCCCCCCCCCAGGTGCTGCAGACAGCTGAGGTGCATCGGAGTCAGCTGCTGCAGTGTTGCAGGTCACAGCAGTGTCTTGGAGTGCACTGGCCAGGTTTTACTCTGCCACGGTGAGCCGCAGCACTGCAGCAGCTGATTCACCAGCCTCCCAGCTGCCCCAGGCACTGGTAGTGAAGCTGGGAAGTGGGACAGCAACCCTGGCTGTCAGCTTCCCCCACCCTGTCCTCCTCGCTGAATTACAGCCCTCTGACAGCAGCCAGCTGCAGGGTTCTCCCACCCCTCTGGCTCTGGAGCTAGGGAACAGCTCAGCAGTTAGGGAAGATTAATGCCTGTGCAGCTATTTTCCTGCAATGAAAAAGCTCAGAGACTTTGGGTATTGTCCTCTATTCTACATAAGTATGCCAAAAAGAAAGATTGTGAATCTTCTCACCTCATTTCTGTTATACTAGTGGCATTTTCCAGAGCCTGACCACAGGGACTGATTTGCTTTTTCTGGTCTCTGATCCTGCTTACATTTATCTTCTCTCCCCATGGAGAAGTTTTATGGCTTCCTTTGCACTACAACATCATGATACTCACTGCAACAGGGAGTCTTTGAAGTGTTCAGGTTTGCCAAGTGCATCAGCTGTTTCAATTAAAAGCTTTGAAAAAAAAAAAGGTGCCTTGCTACTGACAGCTTGCAAGCGGAGGCTGCACTCACAGTAGTGTATTTGCACACAACCCGGGTCCAGCAGAACTGGGCAAGACAGAGAAGGGGTCCCAGAGCCAGGTAACTCATTTAACAGGTGGTTGTATCTATTTCCTTTTAAATGCATTGAAAATGCCCCTTCCTAACATTAACCTATCCCAGAAGGCCACTGAAAGCTGCCAGTAAAAAGCAGTGGTGAGACTCCAACCACCCATTCTTCAAGGCCCAGTTACAAAGCTGGCAAAAAGGCACGTTCCGCCAGAGCCAAGAGCTGAGCTGAGAAAGCTTCATGGAGACTCAGAAAATACCCAGAAGAGAACGAGATCAACCAGCTGGAAGCATCAGCACTCAAGCCATCCCTTTGCTCCTGCTGCCAGGGTGCTGTGGGGGCAGAGCCGCCCCCAGCTGCTGCCTCAGCACTGGTGCTTGGCACTAGCAGGAGGCAATTCTCTGTACGCTAGTGAATTGCTGGGGAGAGAAGGCAGGCACTGGCAAGCTGAGAAGAGTCAGCTGTACCTCAGAGAATCACTGATTTGGGTCGGAAGGGACCGACATCCATCTGACTTACTTTGCACTTGGGCATTTCAGCTTTGCTTTGGCTGCTAGGCGCTCCTGGAGCAGTCTTCTCTGCTCCTCTGCAAAGAGATGGTAGGAAAACGCAGTGCACGCACCACAACCCCGGTAGTTGGAGCACCAGTAAGAATGGATTTCTTTTACATTCACAGCACAACGGTGGAGGTCTCCTGAGCTCCCCGCCTAAGCCTGACAATGCTGTTCCCACAAATTCCCAGAGTGTTTCCATGCACATGACATCGCCCAGGGGCTCACTGGCATAGAGAGACCCGAGTTCCCCGATCCTCAGGGCATCGTGACGCTGCTCACGCCTCAGCTGTGTGGGGCTTAGTTCGCAGAAGGAAAGGGGAGATGCTGCCCGTGCCCCTGCTTCAGCTGTGGGTCCCGCAAGCCCGTGCCCCACAGCAGCCAAGCCCACCGCTAACACAGGCGGGTGGGAAAAGCGAGGAGCGCCGCAGCCGTGGGGCACGGGGTACCTGTGACACCCCCAGTCTGGCTGCGGTACCGGGCATCTCGCGGCGGGACGGCCTGGCCTGGCTGGAGGCAGCATCACCCCAGCCCCAGGGCAGCGCCCCCTCCCCTGACAGCCCACGCGCCCAGGGCGCTGAGGGCACCTCTGCCCCCCCACCTGCCCCCTATGCCACCCCCTTCCCTTGACACCGCACCCCCGGTGTCCCCAGCACCCCAAGGCGCGCCCCAACCCCCCCCGCTGCCTGCCCCCCCAACCACGCCGGTGCGCGCGTTCACGGGCCACCCCGCGCACCCGAGCCTCCCCCGTAAGTCCCAGCAGCCCCCCACTGCCCCTGCCCCCCTGCTCCCGGCAGGCCCACCGGCCCCACTGAGCCCCCCAGGCCTGTCTCGGGTCACGCTCAGCCCAGCAGCCCCCAGATCGCCCCCTGCCCCCCATTCCACAGGCACTAGCGACTGCCCCGGCCACCGCAGGGCCACCGCGGGCCCGCACCCCGCGGGGCGTCCCCAGCCGGGGCGTCCCCAGCCCGGCCTGGTCCCCCGCCCCACATCGGCCCCTGAGCGCCGCCACCCGCTGGGCCCCCGCCGCTCACCCTGCGCGGCCGCCCCTGTCCGCTCCATGCCGGGCCCCCGCCTCAGCACAGCCGCCTCCCGCCCGCCGCCTCTGACAGCCGCGCCGCGCCCATTGGCTACCGCCTCCTTCAAACCCACCAATGGCGAGGGCGAAGCCGCGGAGGGGCGGGGACACGGCAACTGCCGTCGCGTCAGTTAGTCCCGGTTCCCGTCAGTTACCCTGGGGCGGGGCGGCGCGGCGCGGCGGGGCGGGGCGGGGCACCATGTCTTGCCGGACCATGCCAGGCCTTGCCGTGCCAGGGCGCAGTGTGGCACAGCAGGCTATGCGATGCCATGCCATGCCGCACAATGCTATGCCACACCATACTGTGACAGCCCATGCCGTGCCACACCATGCCGCACCACGTCACCCCATCACATGCCAGGCCAAGTCATGCCACACCATGGCACACCATGCTGTGCCATGCCATGCCACACAACAGCACGCCAGACCTTGTCGTGCTATGCAATGCCATGTCACACTGTGCCAGACCATGCCACATCATGTGACGGAATGCCACGCCACACCTCACAATGTCATGCCACACTACAGCCCACCCCGCCATGCCTCAGTGGTGAGCTGGAGTGGTGGCAGTGGCTGGGGCAGAGGTGGCAGCCCTGGGTAGCTACTGGGAGCTGCAGGTGACCCCCACCTGTAGGATGCCCACACCAGCCACCCACCCAGCTGCGGGGTGAGCATGGGGACAGGGTGGCAGAGGGTCCTACATGGGGCCGGCTGAAGGGCAAGGCCTCAAGGACAAGAGTCCAGCACCGTTAGCCTGAGGAATGGAGACGTGTTAGAACTTGTCGGGCATAAGCCCTGGCAACAAAGGAACAAGTTAACAGCAGACTCTTGAGCCATAGCGGTTGAAATGACAACCCCCACGGACAAAGAGGGACATACAGCAGGACAAAGAGGGAACGGATAGTGCTGATGAGGAACTTTGTTATTCACCAAAGTCAAGTAGGACACCCCCCCCCCCCAACCTTAGAATAGAGATTGTTGCTAAAATAAGATAGACTAATCAGTACCTATCGTTTAAATGAGGTGTCTTAGAAGATAACCAATCGGTGTAGGTCACGCTTAAGATCTACCCAATCAGTGTGTAACATGCAGAAGGCAGAAACGTATGTAAATGTAAAAGAATCACCAATAAATCGACATCTTGCTTGCATCAAGCTACCTCCCGTCTCTTCATTCACCGCAGCCGACCAAGCCAGGGTGGTCCCTGAGCTGTGGGGTCAACCCCACCCCCTGGGCTTTGCACTGAGACCTGGAGAGTCCCCCAGACCAGATGAAACTGGGATTTTCCCATCCATAAACCACCCCTGCATCATTTAACCCCTGCAAAAGGAACGAGCTGAGCAATGCCTCCCTGGGAAATCTTTTATTTTCAACTCCATCGCTAATAGCCCCATTCCCAATAACAAGACCGCAGCGTTTCCAACACAATACATACAAATGAAAAGCAAGGGGCGGACACAATAAATACGTATAAATTAGGGTGGCTCGGGCCCACGGGGCCTAGAGCTGCTATTTCACTTGAAATAGGTGGGCAGGACAAGGGTCCTGGTGGGAGGGGTTGTACTCGGTACATACAGCTTGAAAACCGGTGACTGCCGGTTGGGTTGGGTGTGGGGCTCCTCAGTGCCTGATCAGCTTGTAGGTGGCAATGTTGACCTGGTCGGGCTGGTTGGTGATGCCAACTGGCTGGTGGGGCTGCAGGGATGTGCAGATGAACCAGCCAGGGAAGGCGGCTGACTCGAAGCGCGTTGTCTTCTCTGGCAGGCTGTCCACACGGTAGAAGATGAAGCGGGTCAGCTCCACGCTCTCGATGTCCCTTTTGATGTCGGCTTCCTACAACCCGGGGGTGAAACAGGGTTCAGGGTGCGATGGAGCCCTCAACCCCATAGGGGATGGAGCAAGTGGGGCCCCCACTCACCTCCAGCTGCAGCATGGGCTCAGCACCACTCATCACGCATGAGAGGTAGAGTTGGTAGCCCTTGATGCCCAATGCCACCGGCATCTGCCAGGTCCCTGGGCCACCCTGTGATAGCTGGGGACGGTACAGAGCGATGTTGAGCTTCACTGCAGAGAGAAGGGATGGGTTAACGGGTAGTCCTTGGGCTGTAGGGTGGCTCCTGGGTGGTCCCAGGGTTGGGGATGGGGACGTTGGGTCAGGACCATATCCTCTCACCTTTCCGCCCGGCGGAGGGTCCCTGCAGGTGCAGGGCCACCAGCTGGGTGGGTGACTCCAGCACGAAGCACTTCTGGTCGATGTCAAAAATGTCGAAGGACTGGGAGCGGGTGTAGCGGTAGACAGGTGCCCCAGCATAGCTGCTCTTGATCTGCTGGAAGGAGACGGGCTCTGTGGAGAGGGGGGTGGTCAGGAAGATGCCAGTGCTCTCCAGTCCAAGAGCATCCCTCGGCTGGGGTGATACCCCTGACACCATTCCCCCATACCAAAAATATCATCCAGGAAGGCCCCAAGGTCACTGTCGGCAAAGTCCTTGTGCATTGGCTGCTTCAGGAGCTTGGTCACGGCCACCACAAGGACGGCAGCCTGGCGAAAGGTCTTAGCAGGTTGTGCCTTGGTCACCATCACCTGGATGTCCACTCCGGGTGATGTTGCCTCCAAGTCCAGGCGGGATTTCTGGGGAGGAAAGGGGATGTGGGGTGAGAGCCCAGCTTCCCCATCGCAGGGGTCTCACCGTTCCCACCACTCCAGTGTTACCTTCTGTGGGCAGAGGCCGTTTGGGCCATAAAATGTCTCCTCGTTCAGGCTGAAAGGCAAAGGGAGATGGTGAAGCCAGGGCCATCATGGCACCAGGATGGCATTGTGTCCCCACTGTCCCCTTTGGCATGGCCACACTTACCTGCTGCTCTCCAGCGTGTCCAAATCGGGCACGAACGCCATCTCCAGTGCTGACTGCAAAACCCTGGGCAGAGACCTGCTGGTACCTGTTGAGTGCCGCGGCACTTGGCTGCCTGCCTCCGCCTGTCCTGCCTGCAGTGTCGCTTGGGTGCTCTCTGAGCCCAGCCTTGGCGTGGTGCGTTTTCAAGAGCCTCTGGAAGGAAATGCCGTCAGGGCGGGATTTCCACCTTTCGCAATGCCTGGGATTGCCCAGTTCCTCTGGTGAGACTGGGAGGGCTGGGGGGCTGGCTTCCCCCACGCAGTGCTGTGGGGCTGAGGGAGGGGCTGGGTGTGGGGCAGAGCAGGGGGGGTGCTCCAGGGTTGGCATGTGGGGCAGAGCAGGGGCGATGCTTCAGGGTTGGCATGTGGGGCAGAGCAGGGGCGATGCTTCAGGGTTGGCATGTGGGGCAGAGCAGGGGCGATGCTCCAGGGATGGTGTGGGGCAGAGCAGGGGTGATGCTTCAGGGTTGGCATGTGGGGCAGAGCAGGGGTGATGCTCCAGGGATGGTGTGGGGCAGAGCAGGGGCGATGCTTCAGGGTTGGCATGTGGGGCAGAGCAGGGGCGATGCTCCAGGGATGGTGTGGGGCAGAGCAGGGGCGATGCTCCAGGGTTGGCATGTGGGGCAGAGCAGGGGGGATGCTTCAGGGTTGGCATGTGGGGCAGAGCAGGGGCGATGCTCCAGGGTTGGCATGTGGGGCAGAGCAGGGGCGATGCTCCAGGGATGGTGTGGGGCAGAGCAGGGGTGATGCTCCATGTTTGGCATGTGGGGCAGAGCAGGGGTGATGCTCCAGGGATGGTGTGGGGCAGAGCAGGGGCGATGCTCCAGGGTTGGCATGTGGGGCAGAGCAGGGGGGATGTCTGGGGTCAAGGTGTGGGGCTGGTGCTTGTGTGCTGGCCCTTGGCGGCCAGGCTGACCCAGCAGGGACTGTACCAGCCCCATCCCACGGGGGCCACGATGATGTCCACCCTCGTCATAGCTGGGGACCGCGGCTGCCCCAGAAGGGCCAGTGGTGCAAGCGCTGCCATTCCACAATTTCCCCACAGCTTCATCCTGCACTGGCAGGGCTCTGCCACACCTCCTGTCCCTACCACCCCAGTATCAGATGGCACAGGACCCTGCTGTCCCCTTGGTCCCTTGTGCCGACCCATGCCACTCTGGGGACGTGGCTTTTGGGGACGCCATGCCCTTGAGGCCATTCCTTGTCACCGTGCTGCCGTACACCCCACTCTGCAGGACGCATCCTGCCGGGGTGCTGGCGGTTGCGCCATGCCGGCCGGGCCAGGGATGTGCATGGCTGGGCTTGTGTGGCCGTGGGCTGTTGAGGTGTTTTCCTGGTGCCCGTTTCACTTCCCGAAAGTGCTGCCCGGCTGCGTGGCTCCTCGGCGCAGGGCTGGCGTGGCTATGACTCAGCTGGCAGGAAATTGCCAGGAGCCCCTGAACCCCCGGGGCACCCCCCACCCGCCCAGCCCTGCCTGCGCCTGGCCGGCTCCCCGGTGCCCCGCGGGGCAAGGTCCGCCACGCGGGGATGCCCTGGAAGGCCTGAAGTCCTCCATGCCACGGGGTCCTTCCCAGCACGGTGGGGCTCTGCAGGCTCTGGCGGGGGTCCCCGGGCCATACTGGGGGTCCTCAGGCTACGGTGGGTGTCCCCAGGCCGTACCGGGGTCCCCGGGCAAACTGGGGGTCCCCGGGCCATACTGGGGGTTCCCGGGCCCATACTGGGAGTCCTCAGGTTATGGCGGGTGTCCCCAGGCCGTACCGGGGTCCCCGGGCAAAACTGGGGGTCCCCGGGCTGTGGCGGCAGTCCCTGGGCCGTACCGGGGTCACCGCCCCCAGCGCCGAGGCCCGGTGCGAGAGCGGCCCCGCCCCCGCCGCCCCCGGGCTTCCTCCTGGCCCGGCCCGCGGCGGCGCATGCGCACCGGGCGCGCTCGGGGGCGGGGCGGGGCGGGGCGGGCGGTGACGCAGGAGCGGGCGGGGCGGCGGCCGGGGCCCGCTGTCAGAGCCGGGACAACGAGCGGGGCGCACGGACGTGCCGGTGGGTGCCGCGGGCGGGCCGGGCGGCGTGTCGGGGCCGGGCCGGGCCGGGCCGGCCCTGGCGGGGGGCGGGCCGGGCCGGGCCGGGGCCGGCGGGCGCGGGGCGGCGGGCGCGGGGGACCGCGGCGGACCGCGGCCGCTCCCCGGTGTCCTTGGCGCCGCCGCCCGGGCGCCTCGGGGCGGGGGGAAGAGGCGGGCCTGCCGCTAGACGGGCAGCCCGGAGCGGCCAATGGGACGGCGGCTCGGCGCTTCGCACCGCTCCTATAGGCGGCGGGGGCGCCAAGCCTGGGCGGCGGCGGCGGGCGCTGATTGGCGGGCCCGGGCCCGGCAGCGCGGGCCGCGCGCGGTGGCGGGGCGTCACGCGCCCCTTTCCCGCCTCTACGTGTTGCTTTCCCCCTCCCCCCCGCCCTGTGCTCGGGGTGCCCGGTCCCGCCCGGTGCGGGCGTCCCCACCTGCGGGGCCTCTCGGGGCGGCCTCGGGGTGCCGGCGCTGCCGGGGTCGGCGGTGCTGCCTCCCCAGAGGGGCAGCGGCGGCCCCGGCCCGGGGGCGCCCGGTGCTGGAGCGGCTCGGCCGCCAGCCGCGGCCCCGCGCCGGCCCAGCCGCTTGCTCTGGCGCTGCGTTTGTTGTGCTAAGGCAGACCCGAGCGCAGCTCCTCGGTACGTCGGGCAGGTGCCGGGGGTGCCGCCCGCCGGGGGCCGCATTTAGCACCTTAATCTGCTCAGTGCCGCTCCCAGCCGTTCACCGGTTGGAACGGTCCTGTTGTTTGATCTCTCGATGAAATCTGGGTTGTGATCCGACTGCGGCCACGAGGGCCCGGCCTGCACGCCCGGGCTTCCCCTGCTCAGTCCTGCTGCGGCTGTAGCTGTGTGTGCGGTCGCCAGTGGGCCCTGCGCCGGTAACCGGGCTCGCTTTCCTACGCCCTGGCTCCCGGCTGTGCCTTGCATTACCCGGGAAGCGCCCCTGCTCCGGGCTTCCCCTGCTCTGCCTCACGGCACGGGCTCCCGCGCCTGCAGCCAGCCAGCCCCTTCTGCCAGAGGCCCCTCTGGTTCAGCTGGTCCGGGTGATTCCCTGGCCGGAGCCCCCCGTTCTCCAGAGAGGTCACCGGGACGCTGCGAGCGGCGGTACGAAACCAGACACCGAAGCTGGAGGGGCCACCTACGTGCCTGTGTGCTGATGCCCAGTTCAGTCGACTCCCTAAAATATCTGTTTGTGTTTTGCTGCTTAACTCTGAGGAGGGTAAGCTGGGAAAACGTCTCGTGCTGCCGCGCTTGCTGTCCTGCGCCTGCCTGCCTTCTCTTGCCTGTTACGGGCCTGGTTTGCCTGCGGGCAGAATTGAGCAGGCAGGGCAGAAAGGGCAAGTGGGCTTCCTTTTTTCCCTTGGGTGAATCTGTATAACACCTTGGCTGAATTAGAGTGATCCCGGGTCTTCTTCAGGCTCTTTGGACCAAAACCTTATGTTTTGAAGCAGGAAGCGTAGCTGCTGCTGTGTCAGGTCGCCCGAACTAGATTCAGCAAGGCAAACCTGGCAGCCTGGCTGATGAAACGCCAGTCACAAAGGTGTGTTTTTTTTCTCTAGTCTGCCATGAAACTTCATTTTAATCTGGTGAACACACGGTAGCTGCTTCGACATTGGGCTGCTGCTTGTTAAACTGGTTGGGGTTATGGAAACTGGCCAGCTGGGTCACGTCCAGCCTCGGGTCCTGCCTCTGGCAGAAGTCGCTGGGTGGAAAGGGCAGCTGCAAGAAGAGCTGGCTCCAAGCGCCAGCGCTTCCCTTGAGGTGATCTTGCCTCAGTGCTTTCTCTTGAGCTGTGGCTGCTGGTTGCATGTGCGTAAGGAGGAGCGTGGTTAACCTCAGGCCTCCCTGTCCATGCAGGGCTGCACCTCACCAAGAGCTACAAAGTGGACGTTGCAGGGGGGGACCTCTGAGAAGGTCCCTTGCCAGCTCCGGGTTGCTTCTCTGGGTTCTCTGGGCAGGGGGAGAGCCTCTTTCTGGGTCTTTCAGCTGCATTGACCTTCTTGGGTCTGAACTTGTAAGGAGAAGCGATGAAGTGGTCTGTCGTGGAGCCCACATCCCAAGTGCTTTGTACCACCGTACCTCTGCTTTGCATAGACAGTTTCTTCCCCATAGACAGTTTCTTCCCCGCTTTATACTGATGCATATAATGCAAACCGGTGAGAAGAAAACCTCGGCCAAGCAGAGTGGTCACGGGGTGAGTAACGCAGCAAGAATCGAAGCCAAGACCTTCTACCTGGGTGAGAGAAAAAGCTTCTGTGCTGGGTCGACGTGATAGGAGTTGTCCTCTGTCTTGCGCAGACCTGGAGGAGCACGCCCTGCTAGATTTGATGAGCTGGATGTGACAGAAAACGTGACATTAAGATCCAGCTGGTAACAATTTTTTTCCAGTGCCTTTCTGGGCATAGTGCTTTAAAGTGCTTCTCTTCAAACTCGTATGATGTCCCTGCGAATGGGAAGTTGAAGGGCTAAAGTGTCCAGCTCCTGCTGAAATCTGAGAGGATTTTCTGGTTTAAAGCAAACAAAAAGAGGATTCTCAGACGAAGAATCAAAAAATCAAAAGAAGTCAAAGAATACTTCATGGATTCATTAGTGAAAAAGAAGTAGATGTTGCTGGCCAGGAGCTCAAGAGGGAAGCGCTGGGGGAACCTGATACCTTACACTTAATCCGGGCTGTGTTTCACCATCCAACATGCCTTATTTTGTACAAAGGTGCTGATATAAAAAGGTGCAGGTGGTTTTGACGTGCAGTGGCTTGTTTGAGACCGGTGTTGGATGCCCCAGCAAGCAAATCTGCTTTAACTGTCAGGGGAGATGACGGTGCCATGCCAGGAGCGATGGAGGAGGCAGACCTGGTTGTGCCGACTGTCTTGAGCAGAAACTGTTTCTCAGCTGTTGGGGACTTCACTGGGGTGGGGCGGGTGTGGATGGATTAATCTGTATTAAAAATTAATCCTAAACTCAGTTGCTCGTGCTCAGGGTTGACGGCGGGTGGAAGGGTGCGTGTGTCTCTGTTCTGTGCTCTCTTGCAATAATTTCTAAGCCACTTTTCCCTTCTGTCCCAACAGGAACTTGTGTGAGGCGACAGGACAAACATGCTTAACTTAAGGACTTGTGCAGCAAAGCTGAGGCCGTTGACGGCCTCGCAGACTGTAAAGACAATTTCCCAACACAGGCTGGCAGCACCCAGGACGTTTCAGCAGATCAGGTGCTATAGCGCACCGGTGGCTGCCGAGCCATTTTTGAGTGGGACTAGTTCAAACTATGTGGAGGAAATGTATTATGCTTGGCTGGAAAACCCCAAAAGTGTACATAAGGTAAGGAGCAACCTCGCCAGGAGATCACCCTCACATCTCTGTGTGTGTGTGTCTGAGCAGGGGGTTCGGGTAAGTGCACGCATCCCAAGGAGGACTGAATTCAGCTGGAGGGGCTGGATGGTTGTGGATGATCCTTTTGCCTGCTTTGGTGGAAAGAAACCTAAGCGATTCCTTGAGCAAGAGCCAAGAGGAGCTTCTCCGTTCAAGAGGGAACACCGAGGGCTTGTGGGACGTGGGCAGCATCCTGGATCACAAGCAGATACAAGGAGTGCCTTCTGCTGGGAATCCACCTTTAATGAGCTCCCAGTGCTTTTTTGGTTTTTTTGGTTTTTTTTTTTTTGTCCAGCTCTGATGGCTCATCAGGAGAGTTTATTCTGGAGCAGAGGATGGGGTGGGGGGTGCAGGGAGGGTATTTTTCACACCTTGACTAGTTTCCTTTTTGCTTCAGGCGTGGGTGGTGTTACATGTCGGGGTAGACGGGCCGTAGCTAAGCTTGTGCTTTGAGCTTGTGTGTGTAAAGCCAGACGGGTGATCTGCAGCCTAGGGAGGGGACTGGGTCTGGAGGCCAGAGGAATTCCCACCAGCAGCTCCTGAACTTAAAACTGGGGAACCAGCCTGGCTGTGGGCAGTACTTGCAGAGGTCTGTCTTGATCGGAATTAGTGAAGCTCCCCCAGCGCGGTGGAGGGCAACTCTTCAATGTAGAGTCCCGCAGGTGAGGGCTCAGCTGGGAAGAGAATTTCTGAAACCCATCTCTGTTTTTCCCCATTCCCAGTGTTTCACAAGGAAAATGTTCCAGTGACTAAGTCTCAACATTACCCAGGGGATTTTTAAGACAGTTTCATACATGTCCTGATGTAGAGCAGGCGTTTTCTTTGTGCAGCAGCACACGAGCAGCCTGCGAACCAGGACGCGATGGTTAAATGAGCAGTCAGGGGTGAGGAAGGAATCTCATGCCCCAATGCTTGCATCAGCGTTGAGTATGTTTTCAATGGCACCAACCCCGTGCACCCAAAACACGCAGCCTGTAGGGTGCTATAAAGGCTTTACCGTAGGATCAAAGCTGAAATTTTCACAAACAAGGATGTCTTGATGCTTCTTTCAAGGCAAACAGGTAGCTGAGCCAAGCAATACAGACTCAGAAGACATGAAGTATGTTTGGGTTGTGCCCTTTGCCAAACA
Source organism: Falco peregrinus (assembly GCF_023634155.1). NCBI lineage: Eukaryota > Metazoa > Chordata > Aves > Falconiformes > Falconidae > Falco > Falco peregrinus. Next base: position 6,186,762 of record NC_073737.1, read on the forward strand.
GTGACATGAAAGCTACCCAAGCACGTGCACATGGTGCAACGCAGTCCTTCAGAGGCAGGATATTGAGTTAAAAGCCATGAATCTAAATGACGTAGTCTAATTTAAAAATGAGTGAGGGTTACACCACGCTTCTCCCACTGACGGGCACAGTTGTGTCTCTGGCAAAGAGTCTTTGTGGTTTGATACTGGCTGTTTGATCTTACAGCCCCTGCTCAGTCTTGAATGATGCTCTGAGTGGATGTGAGAGTAAACATCAGGACTCACCAGGGCAGCTGGCAGGGAACCGTGGCTGGGTGCTGAGGCTGGACCTCTGGATCTCTTCTGGTCTTGTCTCCTCTTTAATGTAGCTCCTGTAGCTTTGTCAGCTTGTCTATAGGTAGGCAGTGCATGCGGTGCTGCGTGGGAGTCCTTGTGCATGCTCGGCTGAAGAAATAGGAGAATTTAGGTTGGAAGGAGCCTTGGGGCCTCTACCCCAGCATGGCTGTCTTGGGAGGTGGCATCTGGCTTCATGGCTAGAGCAGGTCACCTGGGGGCCTTGTGCAGCCAAGTTCTGAGCCCCCACAAGGGTGGACCTCCCACCACATTTCCAGGCCCCCAGTCCCGTGTTTGTGGTGAAGTGTGTATTAGTCACTCCTGGAAATCGGTGTCCCTGGAAGTATTTTTAAGTGCTCAGAGAGCAGTGCAGGAGCTGACAAGATTTTTGCCTCCGCTGCAGCTGGAAATGGTTTGTGACAGCAGGAAAATCGGTGTCACGTGAAAATGAAATGTCAATGAAAATGAAATGGGGTCGTATCATTGCCAGGAAGCGAACCTGACACTGACAATGTAAAACCCAAGTCTTACGGACTGCTTTTTGAACAAAATGAAGCTGGCACCCTGCTTGGCAGAAAGGGCGTTGGGCCAGGGAGATTGGACTAGGTGATCTTGGAAAGTCCCTTCGAGCCCAAACCATTCTGTGATCCTGTGAAATCCAGCTCCCGCTCCCACAGCTTCTGGTGGGGTTAATACCTGAGCTGGCTCGGACTTTGCTGTTGCTCCCTGATGTACTTGGCCCTCATGCGTGACTCATCGCTCCTGGGTGGATCCCACCTCGTTCCAGTGACCCCTTCACCAAGATCCCTTCCCAGCTCCTAGCTTCGCCCCTTTCTCCTCTGCACTTTTTCCTGGCTCACCCTGTCCCCGCTGGGACGCTGAGCCGCCGTGGTGGGATCGGTGCTGCAGCTGTGCCTGGTCTCGGCCCGTGAGCAGTCCCTGCCGGCCTGCGTCCCATCTGGCGTGACGCTGAAGCAGCAGTGGAGCGCGTCACCCCTGTCACTGATAAAGCGTTGGCTTCCGTCCCGTTAGATGTAGGGTCAGATCCAAGGGTGGAGTTCACCGAAAAGCTGGGCTGTCACACGGGCCTGGCTGCCGCTTGCCTGTTCCGTGCACAGAGAGGGAGCGGCTGCTCCTCGCCCTCGTTCTGCTGATGGGGGTGAGACCTTCAGCCAGGGAAGAGCTGGAGTGTCTTTGCTGTTGTCACCAAAAACCTGAGACCTCCAGCCAGCATGAGTGTCCCAGCTGAGCAAAATGAATTCCCTTCCTGCATGCAGATGCTGGTGTTTAAAACTGCAGAATATACTTCAGTGCTTGTTTAGAGTAGGGAAGATTTAAAAAACAAAACAAAACCAAACCAAACCCCGCTATTTTAGGTTTGGGTTTTTTTTCTGTGTGCAGTCCTTCAGCTGAACTCCAGTTTCTGAGTCTGGTGGGCAGAGCTGGGGAAGGAGGAGGTGAGGGTGCGGGGGCCAGTGCCAGTGGGCTGCCAGAGGGTCGGTGCTGCTCGTTCCTGGGACTGCTTCCCGGGGCAGCGGGGATGCCGCCCTCCTGCCCCCACGCTGCCAACTCAGGTGTGGGGCTGGCTGCTAGCGATGCTTGGCACAGCCCACGCCGTCTCCTCAGGACCCCAAGTAACTTGCTTGCTTCAGGGTAGATGGCTGGAGGGCTTTGACTGCAGATAGGTGATACCTGCAGTCAGACCTCCGTGACGAGTTTAGCCTTCCTACAGGGCAGCCCCAGTGTGTAGGATGAACTTGGTAAAGGGCGACAGCTCTCCCCTTAGGTATGTACATCGAATGGTCTTTAACGTGGACTTCTTAGTACACCGCTGTTTTGATTTTTATATTGAAAGTGGCTGTATGACCGTAACGTGTGTAGACCGTGCTGTGTAACCCCGCCACGACTGCAGGAGCCTGCAGTCTTCAGCGAGGCCAGACCCCCATGCCCGGCCATGGGAGGTGCCTTCCCTGCGTCCTCCGCAGCCGTGCTGGCAGGCAGGGTCCAAGCCTGGATCTGGTAGGAGTGTTGCCTGAGAGTCTGAAACATCTGGGTTTTGTTACCCATCTTCGAAAGCAAGCGCCTCAGAGAACCGAAGGTCCTTGTTGGTGTTGATAAGGGACAAGACGATGTGCAGAGCACGAACTGATCGATCGCTGCTTGACCACCTATGCTCGGCAAGGGCTACCTGCTGTAAATTTGGTTTGAGCTCCTCCTCTTCCACCTCTAAGCTCTGAATGTTCCTCCTCTTCTCGCTGGTAAAGCAGGAGGTGCTGCCTGGCTTGCTGACCGTGCAGAGTGGGTCTGGTTGATGCTTTCCATGCCCTGGAGTCAGCATCAGGAGAAGGAGCAGGGGTGCAGCCTGGGCTCTAGGCAGGGGCTGTGTCTCCCCTGCGCATCTCAGCCTGCTGCACCCCCAGCCCACCGAGGTGGCTTGCAGTGGATGGAAGATGTCGCCCTCCTCTGCCTGCCCGACCTCCGAGCTGGCTTTGTGGCGGAGGCTGGGACATCTGAGCCTGTGCCCTTCTCCGAGAACAGAGTCTGATAAATGAAGTGAAAGGTGCTGGTTTCTCCTGGAGAGCTGCTCTGGGGCTGTTCTCAGCAGAGAAGCCTGGGGTGAGCTCCGCTGGCAGAGCCAAGCTCAGAATCCCTCTGAGCTATCCAGGCTTTGCTGGGGCAGCTGGCTCTCCTGCCCGGCTTTGCCGGCGCAGGAGCAGCGGCACAGAAGAGCACTGGGAAAGCTGCTCCGGGCTGATGCCTCGTGCCGTGGCTGTGGTGGGATGTGGCCGCGGGACGGTCACAGCAGGGACCTGGGGTTGGTGGTATTCAGCGTGCTGAGACCTGGGAGCTGCCTGTAGGCTTGGGCGCTGGGGAGGTGCTGGCTTTGGTGAAGTGGTAACAATGAGGTGCTCAAAAATCTGAGCTTGGAGCTGGAGGAGTTCTTGCAGGGCTGCCATGGGCAGAGAGGGAATAACGTGCTGGATTAAGGCAAAGATCTCCTTCTCGTGATACAGCAGGATGGTGCTGATGGGGCTGTTCAGCCTCTCCCACGGGATACGTGAGCTCCAGAGGCACCGCCATGGGTCACCAGAAACCCCTGGGACGGCCCTTGAATACTCTTGAATTCAGAACTGCATCAGCAGCTTGAAAGCTGACATTTTTATAGCGCTTACCAGGGCCACAGCCTTCACTGGGGGCAAAGCCTGCAGCCAGGTAGCCTGGGAACTTCTGTAATTACGTTGGGCAGTAAAGCATTTAGCGAAAGTGCCTGAGCTGACTGAGCCGGCGCCGCACCTTGTTTGGAGAGCTTCAAATGAACTTTTTCTTTCAAAACAGAAGCAAACTGCATCTCCAAGAGGTTAATGTTAGTAAATGTCAGCAGGGAGGAGGTCATAAAGGCAACACCTCTGCCTCCTGGCTCTGTCCCCAGCGCTGCTGTCGGCCCCTCCTGGGGCTAGCAGGTGCTCCCTTTCTCTTGCCTGTCTTTATCTTCCAGTTTGTTAAACAACCTTGAACCACCGAGCAAAGCAGCTAGCCTGATTCCTCCCCATCTGAAGGGCACCGAGCCTGTCGCCGGGGCGCTCGTCCTTCTTGCTGGCAGGCTTCTGGGGCAGCCCTGAGCTCTGAGGCTGAGGGAGGGACTTGGGCTGCTCCCACCAGTGGCCAGCAGTAAAGATTGTACAAAAAGCAGCTCTCCCTCTTTTCCTGTCGAGATTTCCTTTAGCAGACAGTGATCAGAATGAGGTTGGGTGTTTTCTGATTTTGCTTCTTGGTTTGTGGGTTGTTTTTTTTTCTTCCTTTGGGGAAGCTGTTGTTTATCAGTTATTGTGCCAAATTGTTCCACGTTTTATTTATGCTCCTCCAGCGTGACCCGTTTCTAAATTTACTCACCTTGCACAGCCGTGTCATGGGGCGTCTGGGTAGGTCCAGGCTGTAAATAGCTTCCTGGGGCATGTGATGGGTGCTGCAGCTGGAGGAGCTCCAGCAAAAGGGGAGAGCGGGTGTTCCTTTGGCGAAGATCAGGTTCTCAGTCCCCTCCACCCTGCTACCAGGGTGCAAAGCTGCTTTTTTTGCCCCAAAGCACCACTAGAGCTGCTCTCGCGGCTCTTTTTGACTTGGTTGAAATGTGCTGGGGTTGGCTGGGCAGCACTGTGCCTGGCGCTGCGTTGCTGAGGTTGGGTTGGGTGCTCCCCGCAGGCACAAGGTTTGAGGGTGCGCAGGGAACTAACTGAGTGCTGGGCTCTTGCTCCCAGTCAGTGGAGAGACCCTCGGGCTGAAACCAGCGCACAGATCTGACGGGCTTTGCTGTAGCTGGCACCTCGGTACGTGTGGGCACGCAGATGCGGCTCCACCTTGGCCCTGTCCTTTGCTGTCGGTCAGTAGCGTGTAGGAAGCAGGCAGGGGTGACAGTGTGATGGAGGCCCTGGCCTGGACCTTGCTGTGCTGGTCTCTCCCCTGCCCCAGGTCCGTTGCTGCCTCTCCAAGTAGATGGATTGCCTTGAGTTTGGCCTGGGACATTTGTGAGCTCTTCAGGCAGGGCTGGGTAAATCCCACAAAGTTACATCAAGTCTGTTGAGGGCTTTTTAGGGAATTTTTGCTTTGTTGTCTTAACACCTGGAAATACACATCTGCAGAGGGGAACAGCAGCAGAGGTGATGCCTGCCTCGCTAAGGGCACAGGAGAGCTGGCATGGGAGTATCCACATAGTGCTGGCATTGGCATTGCTGAAAGGGTGGGGGGAAAGTTGAAGAGGGGACAGAAAAAGAAAAAAGCCATTGCTGGCTGAGGGCTGTACAGCACCGCTTGTGCGGGGACTTGGGTCTCAAGCCATTTAGACAAAGGCAAAGAGGAAGAGGTACATTTGACTACAAGGCAAAAATTTTTTTCAGAAAATATCGTGGGTATTCAGAGGGCAGTCTCCTGCCCTGTAGAAAAGGGAAGAAGAGCCTGAAGACCAGGCTGGGGCTCGTTGCTCACAGTAGTGATTTTGAGAGCCAAGCTAGGGGTGTCACCCATGTCCTGTCCTGAGCTGTGCTGCTCAGGGGCCTGGGGCGGGGGCTCTGGGGACAGTCTCATCCTAAAAGAAACAATCCAGATGGATGAGAAGTAAGATAATGATGTAACTGGAATAGTGGGAGAGCTTTAGGGCTCTCCTGTCCCAGGCAGGTGGGTGTCTTTGGCAGCAGCTATATGGTGCTGGGGCAAGGGGGAGGAGGCAGCTCTGCCCCCCAGGAATTGTGCTCCCTGCTTTGGCAATACTGCTGAGACCCCAGTAACCTTGAGTGAGGATGTGTTTGAGTCACAGGTAATGACCCTCTTGCCTCTCTTCTTTCCCTTTTCCTAGTCATGGGACATCTTCTTTCGCAACGCCAATGCTGGAGCTGCTCCAGGCACTGCTTACCAAAGCCCCCCTCCACTGAGTACCAGCCTTTCCGTGCTGTCCCAAGCGCAGTTCCTGGGTCAAGCACAGCCCAACGTAGATAAACTGGTGGAGGACCATCTCGCAGTGCAATCTCTCATCAGAGCTTATCAGGTAAAGAGACTGACTTTGCGCGGAGGAGGAGCATGTCCTCTGTAGAGGGGCGTGCAGTGGCTGCAGTGGGCTGGGGTTAGTGTGGCTGATGCATGTGTTTTGCATGAAGAGCATGCAGGATGCGTGCTGCGCTGCCTGGTTTTTAATAGGAGCTGCTGATCTGTTGGGGCAGAAGCTCAGCTGTTGCTTTGCTGAACAATAGGAAGATTAAAGCTATTGTCACCCAAACAGAGCCATTACAGTGGCAGGGAGGGGGTGGTCCTCTCCTCACAGGGTGATTTGCTGGCCTCCGGAATGATGCCTCTGTGCTGTGGGCTCCTGCCATGCTCAACAGTGGCGCGGGACACACATCCTGCTTGCCCCATGTTGCTGCGAGAACTTCTGAGGTCCTAAGATAAAAGTTCAGAAAATGTTTCCTTGTGATTTGTGGCATGGAAGAGGGCTGTGGTGCCACTGGGCCTTTCAGGAGAAACAAGTTTTGAGCAGGAAGGAAACACCCTCTGGCTAGGGGATGGCCAGCCTAAAATTGGCTAAAGAGAACACCTGTCAAATACATTTGGTTGCACCCTGGTTTGTCAAGCGTGGGGGCTCTAATTTGGGCTGCCGTGTGAAGTTTTAACAAACCCAGATGCTGTGGAGGTGTGACCGTGGTCTTCTCACCCATTCCGGTGAAAAAGCACCCGCTGCAGGTTGTGTTCCTGCTCAGGTACAGGGAAAATTCAACAGTCTGCTGCTGAACAACAGCATGAATTCAACAAATTGCTGCAGTTAAGGCAAAAACTGCAGCACTGCACAAGTCCAAAGGCCTGCCCAGCCTTGGCCTTGCTCTCTGGCTTGAAGAAGGTGCCCCTGCCCTGCCCGCCTTCACAGCTGAGGTGCCGACACCAATGCTGGGGCACTGCCATGCTTTTCTGTAAGAAGGGGAAGCTGGGACCTGTTTGTGAGGACCTGCTTCTTTCCTCGTGGCTGATTTCATGGGAGGTGACCGCCCTGCCGCTCTCCAGTCCGGGCGGATCCTGGTGAGCTGTTTCTAAAGGCCGTGCAGCTCTCGCTGCTGGAACAAGCGGGCAGATACCGAGTTCAAACTGGTGTGGTTGGAGGCAGCAGCTCCAAGTCAGCGGTTTGAACAAAAGATCTGTAACCTCTTCTGCATTCCCATCACTTCTTCAGTCTCCAAATGACACCACTGGGAGGTGGTCGCTCTTGGATGTGTTTTTCTAAGCTGTCTGCAGTGAGAAGTTCACCTCCCTTCCTACCCCGGTGTCACCAAAGGGCTGTGGCTGCAGTGGGGTGTCCAGGCGGGGAAGTTCAGTGCAGTGTATGGAGGTACAGAAGAGTGGGAAGGCAGGAGGAAGTCCTGCCTCTGTGGGTAAACTGCTTAAACCACCAGGCAATTAATTTCTTAATTGGATCGAGCTGGATTGTCCCTGTAATCATAGGTGAGCAGTGACCGACCCACTGCAGCGTCAGCAGTGGCTTCTTAATTGTAGCTGTGGTTGCATGTCCAAGTCATTGTTTCTTGTAGAATAGTGTGTGTTGGAAGGGACCTTAAAGATCATCTAGTTCCAACCCCACTACCGTGGGCAGGGACCCCTCCCACCAGCCCAGGCTGCCCCCAGCCCCGTCCAGCCTGGCCCTGGGCACTGCCAGTGATGGGGCACCCACAGCTGCTCTGGGCAGCCCATGCCAGTGCCTCACCGCCCTCACAGTAAAGAATTTCTTCCTAATATCTAAGCTAAATCTGCCCTCTTTCAGTTTAAAACCATTACCCCTCATCCTATCACTATACTCCCTGATGAAGTACCGCTCCACATCTTTGCTGAAGCCCCCTTTAGGCACTGGAAGCTGCTTTAAAGTCTCCCTGGAGCCTTCTCTTCTCTAGGCCAAGCAATCCCAACTCTCCCAGGCTGTCCTTTTAAGAGGTGCTCCAGCCCCCTGATCATCTTCATGGCCTCCTCTGGACTCATTCCAACAGGGCCGTGTCCTTCTGGTGTTGGGGGTCCCCGAGCTGGAGGCAGCACTGCAGAATGGAGTCTGCAGTCTCCCCAGAATGGAGCAGAGGGGAGAGTCACTGCCCTCAACCTGCTGGTCGCACTTCTTTGGCCACAGCCCAGGACATGCTTGGCTTTCTGGGCTGTGAGCACATGTTGCTGGCTTGCAGTCAGTTTTTCATCCACCAGTACCCCTAAGTCCTCGCCACAGGGCTCAATCCAGTTGTCCCCCAGCCTGTATCTGACTGGGATTGCTCCAACCCAGGTGCAGAACCTTGCACTTGGCCTTGTTGAACTTCATGAGGTTTACACAGACCCACCTTTCTAGCCCGTCCAGGTCCCTCTGGATGGTATCCCTTCCCTCTTAAATATCCACGCACACACACACACACACACACATATATATGTGTATATATTTATATATAATATATATAAATATAAACATCCTTAAACATCTCTTGGCTCTTGTTCACTCCTTTGTCTCCAAGGGCACTTTCCCAAGGGATCCATGCACTAGCACCCTAATTAGCCAAAAGAAGTTTGCCTGTCTGAAGTTTAGGGTCCTGACTCCACTTGTTACCCGTCCTTTACCCCTCAAGACTGAGAATTCCATCAGGATGTGGTTGTGGCCACCCAGGCTGCCTCCAATCCTGACTTCTCCCATAAGTTCTCCTGCATTAGGGAGCAACAGGTCCAGCAGTGCCTCTCCTCTGGTCGGGCTCTCCATCGTCTCTACTAGGAAGTTGTCCTCAACGTGCTCCAGTAGTTTCCCGGGCTGCTTGCAGTCTGCTGCGCCTCTTTTCTAGCAGATATCTGGGTGGTTGAAGTCCCCGGTCACGATCAGAGCCTACGAGCGTGATGCTTCCTGCAGAGATCTGCTGTGGTCTTTTTTTTTTTGCATTGGGCTTCTTGTTTCGGCTTGTGTTGCATGTGGAGAATAACGAGCAGCATGGCTCCTATGGGGGAAGAGGCCATCTCCTTGCTCCCACACCCATTTGAGCTTTTGCTGTGTACCTGCAAACTGCTGAGTTGACCTCAAAGCTACCGGTCACCCTCAGATCAAAGCTGTTTGCTGGACAAAGTGTCCTCCTGGTCCCGGTGAGAGCATCCTGGCTATGGGGATCAGGCTGGTGAGCTTGCGTCCTGCCAGCTGCTAAGTGATGGGCTAGCCCCAGCGCTTTGTTGCCAGATGGACAAGCAAATAGTTCCCAGACAAAGCTGGTCCAGAAGAAGAGCTTTCCACACAACCACCGGTGTGCAGGGGCACGCTGTCATCAGGCCCTGCAGAGAGCATGTGGGGTTCGGGGCTTTCTTAGTTTGCTGTGACGTCTATGGCTGATTCCAGGCTCTGGCTGGTGAAGCCACAAAAATTCTTTCCTGAAGTACCCTTGAGATACTCAGAATAGGAATGCTTTTCTGGTAAATAAGGTCAGTTCAGCATGTCCGATTTGTACAAGGGGTTTAGTAATCCCCATGGATGCAAGTGCTTTTTCTAACTGGTAACAGACCTGATGACCGGGAGGATCATTGTCACAGTGCAAAGAGGGCACCGCACCCTGCACCATGGCAGCAGTGTTTCCTGCCCCACTCCCAGCGTAGCTGAGCCTGAAGCTTCAAGAAAGAGCAGGAGCTGTCAAGAAATAAAACTGTGGATTGCCCATGTGTGGTGCTGGCCACTGAGGTGAATTCAGTTTGCCCAGCAAGATGTGCTGGGGTCTGTCTGTGGGCACCTTCTCCTGTGAGGGCGAGAAGCAGAACTCCTCTCATTGTTCTCTGGCTTCTGATGTGGATTCAAACCCAGTGTGGTGACTCCTGACCTGACTGGCGCCACTGGGAGCCACCAGGGCTCTTGGTGCCAAAGCTCTTTGGTGTTTCTGCACCTGCCTCTTCCCAGAAGAGGGCTCCCAGTCCTGCTGTAGGCTCCTCTCTCCAAAATGCTGACCTTTAATAGCACCGACAGGCAGATGTTCCTCAGACACGTTCCTCTGCCTTTTCGGGAGCTACTGCTGGTGGTGATGCTTGTTTTCTCTGCCGTGTTGGCAGAATCTGCCAAAATCTGGAAGATTGCCTCTTCGTTTCTGTGATGCTTAGGAAGAAACCATTGGTGTGGAGTTACTGCACCTGTAGAGAGCAGGTGCTGGGGTTGGACACTGGGAAAGCGGTGGGGGACCCTCAGACCTCAGTTCTGGAAGGTCTCTGCTGTGGAGGAGATCGCTGTCCCTCTGCCTGCCCCGCTGAAGTCTGGCTTCAGGCGGAGGAGAGCGGTCGCAGCAGCTGGAGACACTCACACCTACTTGCTGTAGCTGAAAGTAGAAATCGGGGTGGCTCTGCAGAAAATGTAAAGAGGGAGATTGCATGCTTTTTTTTTTTTAAGGAACGTCTTTTCAATTAACTTAATGACTAATCTGTGTTGTTGCTTCCAGGTCAGGGGTCATCACATTGCAAAGCTTGATCCTCTCGGCATTAGTTGTGTAAATTTTGATGATGCGCCAGTAACTGTTTCTCCAAACGTCGGTGAGAATTACTCTGCAAATTAATTATAATGTAATTTAACTTTTTTACCCCTCCCCTCTTTTGTTTTTCTCCCTTTCCCCTCTCCCTCTTGGTACCTGTTCTCCTTTCCGTTCCTGGCCCATTTCATAGATTCGAGGGCATCATGTAGCACAACTCGACCCACTGGGCATCTTGGATGCAGATCTGGACTCCTCCCTTCCAGCTGATCTTATCACATCCACAGACAAACTGGGTGAGGGCTTTGAGAGCAGTTAGTGCTGCATTGCTTGAGCTCCTCTCTCTTTCACAGCTTTGTACGTAGATCGCTTCACCCGTAAGGGGGGAAAGGTCTTAAGTTTCCTTAGTAATGATCACTCTAAATTTAGAGCCGGCGGGGCGCCGAATTAATGATGTCACTGAACTCACTCATCCAGGGGTGGAAGCAATTGCATCTTCTGGAAATGTGAAGCAGAGAGGTTTTGTGTTGGTAAGAGCTGGAGGTCTGTTCCCTCAGCTCCTCTTGCTGCTCTTGGGGGCCCCGGGAGCTGGGGGGAATGGGCTAGCTTTGTCTCTGCAGGGCTGAGAAGTGCCTCTTGGTGTGCCCCTGCAACGATGCTCGGCCCTCCTTTGCTCCCAGCTTGCCACAGCATTTGTAAATCCCTTAATTGCCCCCTTTTTCCAAGACTGAGCTATGAGTCCCTGCCAGTGATCATAACAAGGAAGCTTTGGGATGCATTCCCGTCCAAGTAGAGAAGTGGAAATCCCAATGCCTTCGAGCGAAAGATGCATGAGTGTTGCACAGAAGTGTGTGTGGCGCCTAGGACTTGAAATCCTAGTCTGAAAGTGCTTAAACTCAGCACCTGTCAACATGCTTTAGATTTGATCTCTATAGTATGCTGCCATTCTTCTAGCTAGAATGAGGTTGTGGCGCTGAGCTCTTTCACCTTGCTGGTGCTTTCCAAGGGTCATTACCCTGGCACTGTGAGTGCTCGAGAGGCATGCTTCTAACTTAGAGCAGCAGTGATGATTACTAACCTCGCACAACTGAAACAGCCGATCAGAGCGTACGGTGCATGTAAATGATCTTGATTCCTTGTTCAGCTGCCAGCACAGGGACACCCACCCTGGACCTGCTGGACCCTCATGTAGGATTATGTGTACTGGGAGTTGTAGGGAAGGATTAGGTTTTTTAGTTGTCCCAGCTCGCTGGATGACGGGGAAGCTGCTTCATCCTGAGGTCTGGACTTCTGACATGCTTGTCTGGAGGACCAAGCCCTGGCTGTGCCTCAGGAGCTGGCTGGCTCTGGGTTGGAGCAAGCCCTGTGCCTGGGGAGATGTTGCTGGGAAGAGGCGGTGAGATGATGGCCATGGACCCAGGCGCAGGAGAGGACATGTGCTCGTAGTTGGTGCTGCGAGGGGAGCAGGGAGACTTTTTTTAGGTGACTTGGAAGCCAGTCCCAGTGGCCAGGGAGAAGGCGGCGTGAGGGGAACCTTTTTTAGCTCGGAGATTTTGGCCAGTGCTCCAGTGCTGTGGGCACTACGATCCTTCTGAATCACAGCAACAGAGAGCCCTGAAGCCCTGTGCCTGTTGGATGTGTTTCCCTTTTGAGAGGAGAGCAGGGTCTGCATGAAACCCAGAGCCGGACGGCTGCAAGTGGTAGCAGTGACTGCTCTCCCTTAGGAGAAAAGGGAGCTGGGTGTGGGGAGCAGTTACCATGCTGATCAGTAAGTCATAGACTCACAGGGTGCTCTGGGGTGGAAGGGACTTTCAGAGTCCCTCCTAGTCCAACCCCTCTGCCATGAGCAGGGACGTTTTCACTAGATCAGGTCGCTCAAAGGCCCGTCCAAGCTGGCCTTGAACTCTGCCAGGGATGGGGCACCCACAACTTCTCCAGGCAACCTGTGCCAGCATCTCACCAGCCTCACCGTAAACACTCCTCCTTTATTTATGTCCAATCTAAACCGGCCCTCTTTCGGCTTCAAAGCCTCGCCCCTTGTCCTGTCACTACAGGCCCCCGTGAAGTCTCTCCACATCTTTCTCATAAGCCCCGTTACACACCAAAAGGCCGCGGTGAGGTGTTTGTGGAGCCTTCTCCAGGCTGAACACCTCCAACTCACTCAGCCTTTCGGCACAGGAGAGGTGTTCCAGCCCTGCGATCATTTCCATGGCCGCCTCTGGACCTGCTCCAGCAGGTCCTTGTCTGTCTTGTGCTGGGGACCCCAGAGCTGGATGCAGAGCACCATGTGGAGTCTCAAGAGAGGGGAGTAGAGAGGAAGAATCCCTTCCCCGTACCTGTTGGCCACGCTTCTTTGGATGCAGCCCAGGATGTGTTTGGCTTTATGGGCTGCAAGGGCACGCTGCTGTCTCATGTCCGATTTGTCACCCACCAGCATCTCCAGGTGCTTCTCTGCAGGACTGCTCTCCGTCCATCCACCCATCCATCTGTCCGTCCGTCCATCTGTCCGTTCCCCAGTCTGTGCTGGGGCTGGAGATTGCCCTGATCCTTGCACTTGGCCCTGTTGAACTGCATAAACTTCACATGGGCCCACTCCTCCAGCCTGCCGAGGTCCCTCTGGATGGCATCCCTTCCCTCAAGTCTTATGGACTGTACCACTCAGCTTGGTGTCACCTGCAGCCGGGCAGAGGGCGCTGTCAATCCCATTGTCCACGCTAATTAAGACATTAAACCATATTGGTCCCAGTATGGACCCTTGAGGGACACTGCTCCTTGCTTGTTTCCACTTTGTGACATTGAAGTCACAGGGCTGCTTCAATGGCAAATGTCAGTTCAGAGGGCTTTTCTTCTGCTTTGACGCCGTGGTTCCTCTGAAGCAAGGTGTGCTCCAGCAGCATCCTTGCTGCAGAGGAAGAAGAGCCCAAAGTGACCCAAGAGCAGGTCCTCTCTTGGAGCCCCAACTGCAGAGCTGGGCTGACAGCATCGTCAGCTGTAACAGAATCCAGGTACAGCGATACAAGCTCCATTTTTCCTGTTCCTCCTGGGTGAGCGGTCATGAGCCCAGCAGCGTGACCCAGTTGGGCTCCCCGCGGTGGAAGGAGTTCAGGCATGGCTGGTCTGTAGGCATCAGCTGGAAGAGAATCTCGGCCTGCGACCTCCGTGTCTGAGCCAAGTGTTGTTTAATTTTGGTTCCTTTGTGGCTTTCATACCAAAGCGTCTGTCATTGCAGTTCCTGGTGTTGGTTGAATTACCAGGAATCCGTGAATTCGTTGGAAATAATGAGTCCTGGAAACAAGCTATGCTGCTATCAGCCACTAGCTCATGCTGGGGGTGTGTCTCGTGGTAGGACTCAAACGGCTGGCTATGTCCAGCCAAAGGAGGCTTTATTATCTTGCTGTAAGTATTATTTATACTGAATACTTTCCTCTGGTCTTCTTATCCTGGAAAGCCTCATCTGGTCAGTCTTAGAATACAACTTGGCAAATGTAGCTTGCAAACTGTGCTTAGCGTGAGGGGAAGAGAGCAGCGCTGGTGCGGAGCGTGGGCAGAGCTCCGGCTGAGCCCAAGATCGGGTGTTGCCGGCTTGTGGCAGAGAAAGCCAATTTCTAAGCAGATCCTGCTGGCTTATTTTGCTTTGAAAGAGTATTTCTTAACACTTGACAGAGCAGTTAATAACAGGAGTGGTTTTGAAACTTGGAAACGATCTTGTTTCCTCTTTCTGAGCAGTGAAATCCTTAAAGGTCAGCTTTTGTGGTGCAAGTTCTACTGCCAGCAGCTTAAACCATGGCCCAGCGCTGCTGTAATTCAAAGGAGCTGCATGGGTAATCTCAGAAATTGATCTTTCTTCTCAGTTGCCTTTTGTTTAGCAACTGATTTGTGTCTGGTTTGTAAGCTCTCTTTGGATTAAGCAGTGTGAGCTTTGGAGAAAATGTAAAGGGGAGAAAGCTTCCCTGGGGGTACTCGGTCTGACAAGTGGTGGGGCTGGAGCCACCAAATTCCTCTTTCTCTTGTCTTTTCCATTTGAAAAAAAAAAGAAAACCAAACCAAAAAACAAAAGTCATCTCATCCTGGTTTTCTGCTGCAGCTGATCCGGCATGGTAAGTGGTGTAAAACAAGGACAAGATGACTGCAGGAACTTGATGTGACCTGTTCAAGGAAATAATAGCTTGGCACACTGAAATCCAGGTGGTGCATGGAAGGCAGTGTGTGTCTGAGTGTCTGTCCGTCTGTCTGTCTCTCTGTGGAAGGCAGCTGCTCGTGCCTCTTGCCCGGTGGAATGGAAGGAAATAGTCCTCCAGCTTGGGAAGAGCCAGGCAAGCCCCTGCTGGGAGATGCGCTGGGAGCACTGCCACCTCCCCTTTCCCCAGCTGGAGACCTTACTACCCAAACATCTCACCTAAACGTGTGATTTTCCCCCGCTGACTGAAAGGAGAAGTGTGTTCAAAGCATTTCTTGTAACCCAGGTGAGATTGAGGCACTTGGGTCACCTAACCTAGCCGGGAGGCACAGCTCCAGTGACGCACGCTGCCCGCCACTCCGGCAGCCCTGCCTGCATCCGGCACGGTGCGCCGGCGCTCCCGCCTGTGCTGAGCATGCTCGAGAAATGATGGCATTGTGCGTGCCTGCCTCGGTGCTGGTCTTCCTCATTAACGGCCTGCTCATTAACACCCTGATCCCCTTCCTGCCTGTGTGTAGGCAGTAGCGGTGCCTCCTTGGGGGTGACCTTGAAATCTGGTTAGCGATGAGCAGAGCGAAACCCTCTGGGAGCAGATGTTGCCGGGAGGCATCTCGCTGCTCTGTGGCGGATAGCGCTGCCCTTGATGCAGCTTGTTGGGAAGGTGCTTTTTGGTGAAGAAGGTAGCAGGTGAAGAGGCTGTGGTGGGCGGTCTCCCTCTGTCATCCGAGGGGTGCACGTGACAGGAGATCTCAAACCATGCAGCTCAACTGCTCCCCAGTGTCTGATGCCCCCCATTCCTCTCCCTGCCCCTCCCTCCTCTCACCAGACTTTCCACCGGGATTTCTTTTCCACCTAGCGCGTAGTCGTCCTCCATCCCAACCCTTTTGCCTCTGATGGTTTTTGACTGTATTTTAAATACTGTATTTTTTTGACTTGTGCTTTCCATGACTAGTTCTCACAGTTCCAGGTTTGTTTTTTTTTTTACTAACTTTGACTGCGTCTCTCTGTCTTCTCCCTTTCTGCACCCCCTTCCCTACCCACCCCAGATCTCGCAGTGTTCAAGGAGCGGCTGAGAGTGTTAACAGTAGGAGGTATGCAATTAATGAGCCTTTAACCCTCTGGAGTGCAGGACTCTCTTTGAATAGGTTATTCTGGGCATGAACCAAGCTGATAAAGCGGACCCCTCCCGTCTCACACCACTCTTGAGTTTTGTAACATGCTTATTTTTAATTTGTCCCGCTAAAAGTCTTGATGTAGGTGCTCGGTTAGTGATGCTTCACCTGTAGAGATCCCCAATTTAGAGCCTTGCTGGCCTTTTCCATACTGTGTGTTTGCATGCCTAGCTTGCTAGACTACACGTTTTGTTGTGAATGTTCATTTTACAAGGCCTCAATCTCCCCAATTGGTTCAAGTCTTCTAAAAATCCAAGCTGTCTTCTGACTCTGCCCTGGTTTTGTCATGGTGAAAATTTGGCTGCTCATCGCTAGCCTCCCCTCCCGTCTGATGGTATTGCTGCCTATAAATACTGAGCACTGTCAAAAAAAGGCTGGCAGGCTGCGGCAAAGCAGAAGCAGAGATGCTTAGAGCCCTGGAAACTCCTTGCAAAATCTGATACCCACCCGCTCCCCCCCCCGGAGCGTGCCTGAATCTTCAAACCAGCATGGCAGAGCGAGCCGGAGCCCTGTGCTGCAGGGTGGGAGCCACAGCAAGTTACCTGAAGCTTCCCTGAAACCTCCAACCAGCGGTTTCTCTGGGATGGTGCGTACTAACGCCACCTCTCCCCAGGGCTTCTCTTTGCCTAGGAGCCACAGAGAGGTCCTGGAGACATGGGGCCAAACCCGCAGCGGCTGCCAGCTGCGGCTCGATGCTTCCAGGCACCACCGCTCTGGAGCTGAGCTCCCCGGGGTCCAGCTTAATTCCTTTCCCTGGCGCTGGCAGTGCCCAGGAGGGTCGTGTGGGCAGAGCAGGGGATGGACGGCAGTGGCAACCAGGAAAACCTCTGCTCCAGGCTTGCTGTGGGTGTTGCCAGCCGCCGGCAAGCACTGTGCTTGAGGCTGCACAGGGACGAGCGGTGGCCAGCCCCATCTTCAGCTCATCCTCTGTTCCTGACCAGAGAGCGAGGGCCAGACTCTTTTTAAGGTGAAGTTCAAGGAGGGCCAGCCCAGGAGGGTCTGATTTTTGCCTCCCTTTGCTCAGAGGAAGGTGGGTTACGCTGCCCTGCAGCGCTTGCAGGTGGCATCCCCTGTACCCTCCCTGCAGGAGCCCCCAGCTGGGGCACTGGGTGGCGTGAAGGGAGCCGGGAGGAGCGGTGGCAGCTGCCTCCTCTGTGGCTCCTGCCCTGGGTTAGAAAATGCCCTGAAACCTGGCTCTGCGGGGGGCAAGGAACAGGAGCCCGAGAAGGGCTTCAGGGCTGTGGGCCAGCAGCGGGCAGCTCTGCTCGCCCGCCCCTTCCAGCCAGACTCCTGCTTCCCAAGGGTCCTGGGACGGCCCTTCCCGGCTCCACTTCTGCCTTGCTGCATCAGCCCAGCGAGTTCATTGCCACTCCTCCTCCGTGCCTCAGTTTCCCCAAAGACAGCCATGAATGTCAGCGGGTGCTGAGGCACCTCCGATGGCTTTGGGGTGCTGTGGAGCTGCTGCGGGCCCTGGCAGGGCCCTGCCGACGCTGTTGCAGCCGTGGGTGGTGTCGGGGCCTGTCTGCAGCTCTACAGCTCGATGCTCAGCTCTGAGCACTGCTCAGCACCTTCTCCAGGCACAGCCCAGCTCCCCGCAGCCCCACCTGCCGCAAGCAGCAGCCACCTACAAACCACCAGGTGCCAGGACCTAGAAGGAGGGAGTTTGCTGAGCAGAGCTAGGCTAACCCCCTAATTGAGAGGCTGTTAATTGGGTGAGGGGGTATCTGGGCACCAAAACCCCTGAGGGGCCAGCTGGCTGCCCTACTGCCAGGCTGAGCTATTCAGGAGAGTCCGTCATCGCAGAGCCCTGATGCCGTTTTCTCTCTTTTGCTTCTCTTTCTCTCCCTCTTTGGGGTTTGTCTGTTTTAACCGTTTCCTTCTCTTGCGTTGACTCTTCATTTTTAATTCCCACCATGTGGTGACACCTCTGTTGTGCTCGGTGACTCCTCTTCAATTCCTGTTCCCGTTCTCTCCCCTCTGTTACAATTTGTGGTGTATTTTTTGTGTTCTTGGGGCTACAAACTTCCTGACTCTTACCCTGGATTTTAATTGCTGGTTTACCTGCACATACATATACATATATATACATATATTGCTTTGTGTTTTCACTTCCTGCGTTACCTTTCATAATAACCTTGTTCTGTGCTCAATGTCTTTTTGTTTAATTATGGCTTGGATTTTACCTGTATAAACCTCCCTCATGCTTATTTTTGGTTTTATGCTGCTTTTTTTGTCCCTTCCCCGCCTCTCCCAATTGCACCCGGTCCCTGCGTGACGGTGTCCCCCCCCATCCCCCTTCCTTCCTTTTCTCTCTTGCTTTCGCTTGTCCCACCCATGAAAAATCCTGCAGGCTTTTACGGGCTGGATGAGTCTGACCTCGACAAGGTCTTCCACTTGCCCACAACCACTTTCATTGGTGGAAACGAATCGGCTCTTCCGCTCCGTGAGATCATCCGTCGGCTGGAGGTGAGGAGGGCAGGGGGGGCTCTGCAAGACCTGTTTGCAGACGGGGCTGGGGCAGAGTAGTTGCTTTTTGAAGGTCCTGGGTCCGGCTGCTGCCTGCAGCCTGGGCCAACCTGCAGGTCTTAAGCCTTTCACGTTGGGAGCTGCTCCTCGGTGCTTGCCCCACTTTTGCCAGCTGCCCCATGTTACCTGTTCACCTCTGATCACCTCCAGCTTCGTGCTGCATTGGGGCAACGTATTTGCTCTACCCAAGGTGGAACAAATCCCAGGCAGCTGAACAGTTCCATTTATTGAAACCTCTCCAGCTGCTTTCGAGTTGAAAGCAGCAAACTGTGCTGGGAGAGCACAGGAGCGGGCTGGAGGAGGAGGCTGCCCTGCGTGGTGGCCTCTTGGAGGGTCTCGGTGCAGGAGGAGCTCCAACCTGGGGCTGGGGCTTCCACCTCTTGCAGCCAGTTCCCCTTTCCTGCCAAATTTCGTATCCTATTCTGCCTGGTCTGAGAGCGCAGACAGCTCTCAGGCAAGCTGTGGACTTGCTCAGATGTTCTCTGCCAAGACAGGTTGACCTTGGGAGAAGCAAAGCTGCACCGACATCTTAGACAAGCTGTAAGAACGGGCTCCTTATTTGTTGGGGCTGGTTGTTTTGCTGATTGTCTCCCTGCCATGAGAAGTGGTGTTGTGGACCTGATGCCACAGCTGATGCCACCAAGAGGGAAAACATGCCTCCAAGGTGGATGTAAAGCACTTGAGGGTCTGATCCAGGGCCCACTGGGGAAAGGGAATTAAACATTTTGATGCTGGGTCGTGTGCAGTTTCCAAGCTGCCCCCCAGCATCCCAGGTTGTCCTCTGCCACGTCACCTTTCCTGGGAGAACAGTTCAGATGGGGCTTCCGCAGGGGGGCTGGCACGGTGCTGGCTGCCCGGCCCTGCTCATGGGTCCCCTGGGCCACTGCCGCAGGCAGCACTTGCGGGCGTTCAGGCAGCGTGGTGGGGCTGCCAGGCAGGAGGGTTTGTGTCTCCACTGGTGCAAGAGGGCTCTTTGTCTTGCTGGAAGGCTGAAGAGAGGGATCAGAGAGTCCCTGGCACCCCGGTCCCATACGATGCCACATGTGCCTGTCTTTGCCGAGGGGTGAGGAGGTCCTACAGCCCTGGCTGTTGTCTCATGGCCCTTCTCCTCCCCTTGGGGCAGATGGCGTACTGCCAGCACATCGGTGTAGAGTTCATGTTTATCAACGACCTGGAGCAGTGCCAGTGGATCCGGCAGAAGTTTGAGACTCCGGGCATCATGCAGTTTACCAATGAAGAGAAACGCACGCTGCTGGCCAGGCTGGTCCGCTCTACCAGGTACCCTGGGGGGCCTTCACCTTCTCCTTATCTTCCCTTGCTGCCTGGGGTGGTTTGCTCCCAGCTGGAGTGAGGCAGTCACCATCTGACGTCATCTGTCGTCATCTGTCACGGTTGGCTTAATCAGCAGGGTGATGCCAGTGACCTGCTGGGTTGGCAGGCTCAGGTGCTGGCAAAGAACCTGCAAATGTGGGTGATCCTGAAAGACAATAAAAGATCCTGAAACCTAAAAATAAGGTTGAAGTGCAGCACACTGTTGGGGTGGGGGAGCGGCCAGCCAAGCTCTGCGGGAGACCAGGGTGACTGGGCTGCTGCACGATGCCTGCTAAAGCATCACTTGATGCTGTGGCTCCCCTGCTGTGGTCCCCATCCTTTCTCTGGTTTCTGCCCTCAGCTGTAGCCCTGGCACTGATCCCACTCTCTCTTTGCCTTCCAGGTTTGAGGAGTTCCTTCATCGGAAATGGTCTTCAGAGAAGCGTTTTGGTCTGGAGGGCTGTGAAGTGCTGATCCCAGCCTTAAAGACCATTATTGATAAGTCAAGCGAGAAGGGAGTGGATTATGTTATCATGGGAATGCCCCACAGGTAATCCTGCCTCTCTCCGTGGTGATGCTTGGGGCGTGGAGGAGGGGGTTGCAGCCGGGGTTCGGTACTGGAGGGCACACCGGTTTCTGCCATCACCTAACTGGTCTTGCCTGGGGGTGAACCTTAGCTGGAGAGCTCAGGCCTTGGCTGCTCTCCGCTCATGGCTGCGCTTTCAGCTTCAGCTAGTTTGTAAATCCACCTGGAGGGGCGTGGTGCTCCGTCGGCAGAGCTGGAATCCCAGAGCAGGATCCAGCCTGCCCACTTTGGGGCAGCTGTCAGGATGGGGCGGTCCGTCCCTGTGCTGAGGGGTCTGCAGTCTCCTTCTCGGGAAAGCCCTCCCTGGGTGACCCTACAGCCATCGCAGGAGGTGCAGGGTTGCGCACCACCTCTGCTTGATGGGGGGATGGCAAGTCACCGTCTGCACTCGATGCCAAGTTGGCCGGTGGCCAACAATGGTCTTGCTTTTACAGGGGACGCCTCAATGTTCTTGCCAACGTGATCAGGAAAGAGCTGGAGCAGATCTTCTGCCAGTTTGACTCCAAGCTGGAGGCTGCTGATGAGGTGAGTCTTCTCCTCTCTGTAGCTGGTTGCTGTTGCCTGTCCCCGTGTGGTCCCTGGGTGTGTGCCTGTGCAGAATGAGCTGGACTGGGTCACTGGTGTCACTGGGTGGCGTCGGCATCGCAAGGGTTTCCACGCATACCTGTGCGACTGTAGCCTTCGTGTTGGTGCCAGTGCTGGTCTGTCCTTGCCTGTCCTGGGGGTGACGTGCCCTGGCTGCTGCTGGTGTCTCCAGCACGGGCTGGCTGGTCAGCGGCTCTCCATGGGCATAAAGCAGCCTTGAGGTGCACGGCGAGGTGAGGGGAAGGCAGCTGGGAGCAGGGGTTGGCTTGTACCCTTGCAGCAGCCCCCGGCCCCCATATGGGGCCCTAAAGCAGATGCAAAAGCCCCAAGGCTTGAGTCGCTTGTGTGTGCACTCGTGTTCCAAAGCTTCCAGCATCATAAGATGGGATCATTTGGCTTTTGGAAAGCTGGGCTGGGCTGGCTTTATCCTGCTGTGCCCTTCAGATGGGGTTTTGAGGTGAGAAAGCAGCACCCTGGGGTGTCAAGGTGCATATTGCGAGCAGTGCCAGTGACAGCTGTCCTGCTGCAGGGTGAATAGAGCTTGGGTGAGCGTGACATGTTTTCCAGTGTCTTCCCCAAACTCCCCACACTTGGTCCTTCCCCTGCACCTTAAACCTTACCTAGATGGGCTTGGTGTGTGTCTGAGGTGTGTGGGTGGTTTGGCACCTGGAACAGGCTACTTTTGCTTTGCTGGGTGCCAGGTCAGTTCCTAAAGTGAGTGCCTGCTGCCTTCTGCCACCGCCTCCAGAAAATGCCCCCTTTTTCCAGCCCCTGGGGTCAGTGCCATCCTGCTTCAGGTCTCCTGTGCCCCCACAGCCACCCAGGTTCCTCGGGGTGACTCTCCTCTCCCCTCCATCAGGGCTCCGGTGATGTGAAGTACCATCTGGGAATGTACCACCGGCGGATTAACCGTGTCACTGACAGGAATATCACCCTTTCCTTGGTGGCAAATCCTTCGCACTTGGAGGCAGCTGATCCCGTTGTTCAGGGCAAGACTAAAGCAGAGCAGTTTTACTGCGGGGACACGGAAGGGAAGAAGGTGAGTGGTGCTGAGACACCCACAATGAAGTGGCCCGGGCCAGATGGGGTTTGGTGGGAGGCAGGTTGGTGGGAAGCGAAAAAACCCAGCTGGTGTTTGTTTGCTGTGCCCCTTTCCCTGCCGTCACCCTGACTTTGCTCTGCCATCCTTCACCACTGTCTTTGGGGACAACTTTGGCAGGGGCTCGCCCACCCCGGGCTCCCGTTGCTGCTTCCTCAGTCTTTGAGCCAACTGGCTCAGCCAGGCTGCGGGGAGCAGCAGATGCCCAAACTCCTGGTTGGAAAGCAGGGAAATGAGGGGCACTCCCAAAAGCCAATCCAAGCATGGCAGCTTGGGGGACTCGGCACTAGGAGTCTCAAGCTGAGGGATCTCAGCCTGACCGGGGATAACCATTCCTGGGGCTGGGAAAGCTGGAGCCGTCAGCAGGAGGCAGCTCTCCACACCCAGGTGGGAGAGCAGGAGGGGAGCGGGCTGCGGGGGGGTTTATTTGTGGTCTGATTCATCACAGACCTATCTCCAACACCAAGAAGTGGAAGGGTGAGATCAAAAGTGCTTCCCTTCCTCCTACACCCCAAGGGCTGGATATAAATAGACAAACTGTCCTCATCTGACAGGCGGTGTCCTCAGCCAGCCCCTGGGTATGATAGCAAAGTAACGTCACTGAAGTTGGAGCTAGCTTCTGGCCTAGATCCTGCCCAGAGGTCTTCTGGAGTGAAAGCATGGGGGAAAGGGGCATTTTTCTTGTCTTCCCCCGTCAACAAAAGGCTTTGCTTTGAGATGTGTGTGTCTGGGAATGGGGCTCGCCTCCCAGGTGCTGTGCGCCAGGTGCCGTCCCGCTGCCTGGCTGAGGCATCCCAAGTGTGCTGTCCTGGCGTGGGGGGGAAACCGGTGGCCACGACCTTCTCCCTGGCAGTCGCGCCCATCGTGGCTGGCCCCTCTCCGATCCCCTGAGAAAGCATCAGATGCATTGGCGAGCTGCTCCATGTCCTGTCTGGGATGCCAAAGGCTCACGGGGATGAGACTTGGGCCCTTTCCTGGTGGCTGCCTCTGCCTGCCAGCCCCACAGAGCCCCTGCTGACTGCTGTGGCTTCACATCTCCCAGGTGATGTCCATCCTCCTGCACGGAGACGCCGCTTTCGCTGGGCAGGGCATCGTGTATGAGACATTCCACTTGAGCGACCTTCCCTCCTACACCACCCACGGCACTGTTCACGTTGTGGTGAACAACCAGGTGAGGAGCAAGTCCCCTGCGTCCAAGCAGGTCCGTTGCAGATCAGCCCCTGCAGGTTCAGGTCTAGGTGGTAGCTGGCAGCAGGCAGTAGCTGTTTCCCAGCCAACGTTCCTGGCATGAGCCATGATCCTGGGGTCAGCAGGGGGTACTCCACACCCAGCTACTCAGCAGGAGCAACTTTTGAGTCCAGCCTGGCACAGAGGTGGTGCAGCCTGGTGCTTGGCGTCTGAGATCACGCAGGGCTGCTCTGTTGTGCCCCATGTAAACCAGAGACATTTCACTGGGGCCAGCCCATCCCTGTGGGTGCAGCGGCTTAACAGCCTAGGTGCCGGGACCGGAACGGGCTGCGGTGCCTGGGTGCAGGAGTCGGGCGGGTTGTGCTATGACTGAGCAGTGCAGCCATGGTGGGGGAGCCCCCAGCTCAGCATAGCAGCCGAGCTGCCCTCGAAGCTCCGTGTGCGCTCACCTGGTGCTTTCCTGAACTGGTAAAACAGCTGCCCCAGGGGCCCAAGTCTATGAGTGTCCATAGAAGGAGCTGTGTAGCAGAGCCATATTCCAAATCCTTACCGCTGTGCTGGTCCTGTTCCCTCTCACCTGCTACAGATTGGGTTCACAACAGACCCCCGGATGGCCCGCTCCTCCCCATACCCAACCGATGTCGCCCGTGTGGTGAACGCACCCATTTTCCACGTCAATGCAGACGACCCAGAGGCCGTCGTCTACGTGTGCAATGTGGCAGCAGAGTGGCGTAGCACCTTCCATAAGGACGTGGTGGTGGATTTGGTGAGGAACGTGGCAAAAGGCTTTATCCTAAAGCTGTGGCTCTGCTGTGGGTGCTTGCTGATACCTCTTGGGGTGTATTTTCTGAAAGCTGAGGTTTCTCCTCAGGGCTTGTTTGGCCCTTTTGACGTGATGGTAGGGAGGAGATGGTGTAAAGCAAGGCAACGAGGCTGTAATAGCACTTGGAGAGGTGACACTGTCTCTGTGTGGAGCCTGCCCTCGCCTCCCACATTGGAGAGGACGTGCGTGGGTCCCTCCTGGGCTGTTTCAGACCCTGCCTAGCACAGAGATCCAGGTACCTCCGACTGCTTTTGGAGTCGCGGGTTGCAAGGAGCTGCTTTCAAAGGCTCTTTCCCTTCCCGGCAGGTTTGTTACAGACGCAATGGCCACAACGAGATGGACGAACCCATGTTCACGCAGCCCCTGATGTACAAACAGATCCGGAAACAGAAGCCAGTGCTGCAGAAATATGCAGAGCTGCTGATTTCCCAGGGGGTGGTAAATCAGCTGGAGTACGAGGTACTGTCCCTTGGGGCCTGGAAGGAAAACTGCAGGCGGCATCTCCGGGTAAAAACTATGTGTTTGGTTCTTACCTGGGTGTGAATGATGCCCGTTTCTGCTTGTGCTTGTCACCTGAAGCTGGCAGAGCTGTGCTAGGGATGGGTGAGCAATGCAAACCTGGCAGCAACCAGGTTAGGAGCCAAGGCTCGTCCTGAACAGCACAGGAACATGTAGTTCAAGGATGCCCCGTGATCAGTGCAGCACAAGCCATACGGTGCTGGGCCACTGCAGTGCAGCTGCGACTCACGGAAGAGCTGGGCTGTGCAGCACTTGGGCTCACTGTGGCCTGGGGGGATCTGGGGCAGGTCCCCTGCACAAGTTCTGCCTCCCTGGCAGCAAGCGTGGCAGCAGCTCTGCCAGCTCTTTGTTGCCCCCGGTACCACGTTGCAGGATCTTTCGGGTAGAATGTGAGTAGCCGGCTCAGATGGCAGCGGGGCTGTCCTGAGGGGGACAGGGGCCTCCGGCAGCAGCTCTGCGCTCTAAGGCTGAGCTGTGCGGCCCTGGGGCTGCCCTGCTGTGGGGACCAGCTGTGTCCTCCAGCACCCTTGCAAGCTCACGCCGAGGCCGCCCGGCTCATCACCCTTGTTTGGAGACAACTAAAAGCTAATGCTTTTCTGCCTCCTGGTTCTGCCTTTCAGGAGGAAATCGCCAAGTATGACAAGATCTGCGAGGAGGCCCATGCGAGATCCAAGGATGAAAAGATCTTGCACATCAAGCACTGGCTGGACTCACCCTGGCCTGGTAAGCCACTAGCCATGTTTTGGAGGTCCCTAGCAAAGACCCTGGCTTCTCTAGAGCTGTGACAGCTATATTCTAGTAAATCACCCTGGTGGGGTGGTGCTCTCCGCTCCTGGCAATCCCCGCCCTTGCTTGACAGTGTCCGTGATCTGAGCTCTTCACAGAGAGCTGGGCATGGCTCCCACAACATGGTGGGCTGCTGCTCCTTCTGCAGGTTTCTTCACTCTGGATGGCCAACCCCGGAGCATGACCTGCCCTTCCACTGGTCTGAACGAAGAGGACTTGACGCACATTGGTCAGGTGGCCAGCTCAGTGCCAGTGGAGGATTTCACTATCCACGGAGGTAGGAGCTTGCGGAAGCTATGCCAAACTGGGCGTTCATTCTGGAGAAGATGTGAGATAGGGCTGGAACATGGCCTGAGATGAAGGGACCTGCTACAGTGCTTCGATATGTGTGGCCAGCTGGTGGGGGGAATGGATTCTCACCCTCTGTTCTCCCGAGACCCATCCCCAGAGCACTGTGTCCAGCTCTGGGGTGCGCAGCGCAGGACAGAATGGACCTGTTCACAGAATCACAGAGTGGTCGGGGTTGGAAGGCACCTGGGGATCATCTAGTCCAACCCCCTGCTAAAGCAGGTTCTGCTAGAGCAGGTTGCAGAGTTGCATCCAGGTGGGTTTTGAATGTCTCCAGAGAAGGAGACCCTGCAGCCCCCCTGGGCAGCCTGCGCCAGTGCTCTGTCCCTCTCAGAGTAAAGAAGTCCTTCCTTACGTTCAGATGGAGCTCCCTGTGTTGTGGTGTGGTGTGTGCCTGCTGGAGCAGGTCCAGAGGCGGCCATGGAAATGATCGCAGGGCTGGAACACCTCTCCTGTGCCGAAAGGCTGAGTGAGTTGGAGGTGTTCAGCCTGGAGAAGGCTCCACAAACACCTCACCGCGGCCTTTTGGTGTGTAACGGGGCTTATGAGAAAGATGTGGAGAGACTTCACGGGGGCCTGTAGTGACAGGACAAGGGGCGAGGCTTTGAAGCCGAAAGAGGGCCGGTTTAGATTGGACATAAATAAAGGAGGAGTGTTTACGGTGAGGCTGGTGAGATGCTGGCACAGGTTGCCCGGAGAAGTTGTGGGTGCCCCATCCCTGGCAGAGTTCAAGGCCGGCTTGGACGGGCCTTTGAGCGACCTGATCTAGTGAAAACGTCCCTGCTCATGGCAGAGGGGTTGGACTAGGAGGGACTCTGAAAGTCCCTTCCACCCCAGAGCACCCTGTGAGTCTATGAGAATTAGTTCACAAGGGAGCTGTGGTTAAGGGAAGTGAACTGAGCTAGCTCTGCTTTGGAGCCGATCCTTCTTTGCAGGGATGATTCCTCATCCCTGGTTCATCCCTGTGGCAGAGGTGAATCTGTTCCTCTACCTCCAGGCATTTGCAGTCTGTCAGTCCGTGGGTGGATTGTGGGAGAAACATGGTGTCACTGGAACTCCCTCCTGTGTGGGCTACAAACCGTATTCCGTCCTGGCAGGTTTGAGCCGTATCCTGAAAACCCGTGGGGAGATGGTGAAGAACCGGACAGTGGACTGGGCCCTGGCAGAGTACATGGCGTTTGGTTCCCTGCTCAAAGAGGGCATCCACATCCGCCTGAGTGGCCAGGACGTTGAGAGGGGGACGTTTAGGTAAAGCCATGCTTTTGGTGGCTGCAAAGGTGCTTCTAGCCTTTCTGGAAGGCATCCGAAGGGTGACGGTGAAGTAACGCTTTCCCCTCTTCCAGCCATCGCCACCATGTCCTGCATGACCAGAATGTGGACAAGAGGACCTGTATCCCCATGAACCACCTGTGGCCCAACCAGGCTCCTTACACTGTCTGCAACAGCTCTCTGTCGGAGTACGGCGTCCTCGGTGGGTGAGGAGGTCTGTGCTTGCTGCCCAGGGGTGAGGCCACTCTGGGAAGATAACCCCCTCGCTTCTCTCCCATCCTTCAGGATTTGAGCTGGGCTTTGCCATGGCCAGCCCCAACGCCCTGGTGCTTTGGGAAGCCCAGTTTGGGGACTTCCACAACACCGCCCAGTGCATAATTGACCAGTTCATCTGTCCCGGGCAGGCCAAGTGGGTGAGGCAGAACGGCATTGTCCTGCTGCTTCCCCATGGCATGGAGGGCATGGTAAGGAGCCCCCAGCTCACGGGCACCCAGGGGTGTGCCCATTGTCTGGCCTGCATAAGAAGCAGCTGAGGGCAGCAGTGGCAGCGCCTAGCATCAGCTGCTTGCACTAGCCTCGCCCCCCTCTCACTCTCCCGCTGCTTGGTCCCTGCAGGGTCCTGAGCACTCCTCCGCCCGCCCAGAGCGATTTTTGCAGATGTGCAATGACGATCCTGACGTCTTCCCTGTGAGTGGCGGCCGTGCTGAGCTCAGCCTGGCCCTCCTGTGTTCTGGATCCAACTGCTGACTTGAAACGGGGAGGGGGGCAACACCACCAGGGTGGGCCCTGCACAGTGCTACGGTCGCAGCGGGGGCTGCGGAGCCAGTAGCAGGAGGTGTGGGGTGCCCTGGGCTCGTGCTGCAGCTGGAGGGTTTCGGGAAGGGGGCTGAACCCCATGCCCAGGGTGCACCTCCACCACCCCCGGGGCTGCTGCAGGATGCAAGGCAGAGGTGGGTCCAAAAGCAGCAGGAGGTGGGGGTGTTGCTGGCCACCTCAAGGCAGGGGCACGGACCTGCAGCCTCTCCCGGGTCTCTGTGGGTGTCCATGTGCTCTGGAGAGGGAGGGGAGGGAGAGAGGGCTGGGTGCTGCTCTTTGCCCCGCTGCTGGAGCTGTGAGGCCAAGAGGCACCTTGTGTTTCTTGAAATCCCTTGAACTGCACTCACCGAGGCAGAAACTGGACGACTTTGATGTGCGTCAGCTCTATGACTGCAACTGGATTGTTGTGAACTGCTCCACTCCGGCCAACTTCTTCCACGTCCTCCGGCGCCAGATCCTCCTGCCCTTCCGCAAACCGGTCAGTGCCAGCAGCTCTGCGCCTGCCGAGGCAGGGCAGCCCCATGACCCTGCTGAGCCTGGGGACGGGACTTGGGGCGGGCTTGTTCTTGCACCTGGGCAGCAAACACGGGCAGTTTGCCTCTGGCCAGGCCAAGGACCTCGTGGTGCTCGGGACTGGCTTGGTGCATGATGTGCTGCCGGCCAGCTTGCGCAGGCGGCGGTGGCTGTGGCCCCTTCCTGTGTGGGCAGGCCAGGCGCCACGGCCGGCTGGTGGGCATCGGTAACTAGTGCAGTCCCGCCGCTTGCCTTCAGCTCCAGCTGCGGGCCAAGCAGGTTTCGGCAGCACCTTGGCCTCTTCCCTGGGGGAAGCTCAGACAGGGAGAGCTGGTGCTGTTGGAAGCAGATGCCAGATCTGGCAGAGCACGGCAGCCGAGCGAGGAGCAAATCTGCGGCTGCTCCTGGGCTCGGGGGGTGGGGGCGGGGGGGGGGCCAGGCAGGATGGGCAGGTCGGTGCTCTGGCCTTTGTTTGTAGGGGAGATGTTTCTGGCAAGGCTGACCGCCTTGCTCTGCCTCTTCCCCCCTCCTTCCAGCTGATAATTTTCACTCCAAAGTCGCTGCTGCGCCACCCCGAAGCCCGCTCCAGCTTTGACGACATGCTGCCAGGTATGGGCGGCGCGGAGGTGCTCATTTCTCCCCCCCTCCCACCCCCCCCACCCCGTGCCGATCTGCGGGATGAAGGGTGAAGGGCAGGAGCCAGTGGCCTCGGGCAAAGTCCGCCTGGCAGCGGCCTCCCTGTGCCGAAGAGCAGCTGGGCAGGGCTGATGCTGCTGGCACGGGGGCATCGCAGGCAGTCATGCAGAGAGCTCTGTGCCAGCGCAGCACGTGGGCTGCCTTCCTCCCTCCCCGCTCCCCTCCAGTGCCAAGGCGGCGTGCCCGCCCCAGCTGCAGCTGGGGTGTGCTGGCTGCGCCCATCTACCCAGCAAATTGGAGCCACCCCCTGTTAGCGCCGAGTCTGGTGCCCAGGAGAGAGGTGGCTCGGCTTTCCAGATTTTGCTGTGGCACTTCCTCCGCCAGCAGCCCCTTCCCGCCAGAGCGGTGCCACCCGGATTTGGCAGCCGCAGGTTGCACAGAGTTGCGATGGTTTGTACTGGGAGCTGACCCAGTACCAGCTGCCTGGCTCTGCCTCTCCGGTTTGCCTGCGCAGGCTGGGGTCCCCGGAGGAGCTGGCATGGGATGTGGGTGCAGGCAGCTGCCGGTGCGGTGCCGCAGGCTGCTGTGGCTGACGGTGCTACCCTCTCCCGTGGCAGGCACCCACTTCCTCCGTGTCATCCCCGACAGCGGCCCTGCGGCCCAGAGTCCTGAGCGGGTGAAGCGAGTGCTGTTCTGCACTGGCAAGGTCTACTACGACCTGACCCGTGAGCGCAAGGCCCGGCAGATGGAGGCCGACGTGGCAATCACCAGGGTGGAGCAGGTGAGCAGCGTCCGGCCACCTCTGAGCCCACGGGCTGGGGGTGCTGCTCCCGTGGCGCCACTGTGATGCTGCTCCGTGTTGCCCGCAGCTCTCCCCGTTCCCCTTCGACCTCCTCCAGTTGGAAGCCCAGAAGTACCCAGCTGCCGAGCTGGTGTGGTGCCAGGAGGAGCACAAGAACCAGGGCTACTACGACTACGTCAAACCCCGGCTGCGCACTACCATCAACCGCGCCAAGCCCGTCTGGTAGGAACTTGGGGGGTGGGGTGGTCGTGATGCTCGGGGGAGGCTGGAGGGTGCAGACCCCCCCTCACCCCTTGTCTTCTCCCCCATAGGTATGCAGGGCGGGAGCCAGCGGCTGCCCCTGCCACCGGCAACAAGAAAACCCACCTGACGGAGCTGCAGCGGCTCCTTGACACAGCCTTCAACCTCGACGCCTTCAAGGACCTGGCCTAAGTGCCAGCCCGGCGGCGGCAGCAGCATGCGCCCGTCTGTGTCTGTCCGTGTCTGTCCCGCGCTCGCCTCCCCCTTCCCTCCGTAACTACAGACCTTGTCCAACCCTATACTGGCAGCTGGAGTCCTTGTCCACGGGGGCTGGGGCCAGCGCTGGCGCAGCTGCCCTGGCAGCTGAGAGGGGCTGGGAGCTGCCCCCACCTGCTGTGGCGGGGGGGAGACCCTTCGTGCCCCTGGTCCCCTGGGGGACTGCTCCCTGGGGCTCCTCTCTGGGGGTGACCAGTGCAATGTGCCCGGCCATCTCCCAGTCCCTCCCAGTCTGCTGTTGCACTTGCCCCTGCTGCTCGTGGAGGGGCGTGACACGGGGTGGCTGCCCCCACCGTGGGACCAAGGCGAGTCTGGGGGTGATGCCCACCCCACCGGCCCCAGCTTCCAGGGCAGCCGAGGGCAGTTCGGCCGTGCCGGGGACGTGCTGTCCCACCCTGCCCGCACTGGGACCCCGGCCTGGGGCCCTGCAGCCGCTCAGGGGGCGTTCGGCTCCGTGTTCTGCCGTGGAGGTGCGGGGGGGCGGGGCGCTGGGCGCTGGCTGTGGGCCGCTTCCTGCCTCCTTGGTCCCCCCGGTGCCACCCAGCTCCCCATCAGCCGTGGGGCCGGGAGTCACGGTGGGCGGGTGGCACTCGCACCGGCTGCTGGCACAAGGCAGGTGGGTGGCCGTGCCGTCGCGCCTCCCTCGTGACGCATTGTGCCGCTGCCTCTCGGTCGCCCTGGTACCCATCGGCCTTGTCCCGCCCCTGCTGGCACAGCGCCGTGTGGTACACGCGTGTCGCACATCCCCCGCCCTGCACACAGGCACGCGCCGCGTCCTGCTGACACGCGCGGCCACGCACGCGCGCGGCCCCGCGCTCGCCGCCCGCCCCGCTCTGCCGCTCGGTGCTCGGCTGTCTGCGCCTGGCGGGGCGGAGCCGCCCGCACACACCACCCAGCTCGCGGCTTTATTGTGCGCGGCGGCGGCGGCGCCGGCGGCGCGGGCTCGGCCCGGCCCGGTTCGGCCCGGCTCAGTTTGGCTCGGCTCGGCCCCGCCTCGCGCGCCGCGCCCCGCCCCGCCGCGCCCCGCCCCCCACCCGTTCCGCCGCGCCGTCATGGAGCCGGGGCCGCGCGCGGGCTGAAAATCCCGCGCAGCTTCCGCGCAGCCGCGCGCGCCCGGCGCCGCCAGGGCCATTTTGGGCTGCTCCGACGGTGAGTGCGGGCAGCGCCGGGGCGGGCGGGGACGGGGCGGGCAGCCCCGGGCGGGTCCCTGCGCGCAGACCCGCCGCGCCGCTGAAGATGGCACCGCGCCCCCTGTCCCACCGTGCCCGGGGGGGGTTGCCATGGCAGTGGGGGGGCGGTGGCGGCCCGACCCAGACCGGCCCCGGGGCCTGTCCCCTGGGTGCCACAGGGCCCGCGGGCAGGGGAAGGGGGGGGGGGGGGGTGTCAGCGCCGCGAGGGGACGCCCGGGGACTGGGGCAGGCCGAGCCTGGCGCGGCGCGGGCGCCCCCCTCCCTTCCCCGTGGTGGCCCCGTCCCCGCCGCCCTCCCGCGGGATCGGGGGGAACCGAAAGCTCCGGGGTGACCCCGCGGCCCGCCCCGCGCTGCTGCGCCGGGGAATACCCGCGGCGGGGGGCGATGCCGGTGGGGCCGCGTTCCACTCCCCCGGGTGTCGCCTCGGAAAGTCCCCACGGTTCCCCCCACTCGCAAGCGTGGGGGAAAGCCCACTGCCGCGGGGGCTGTGCCCACGGGAATTTTTCTGTGGATGCCGCGGTGGGCTGGCACGGGGCAGGGGGGCCTTTCTGCGTGGCCACAGACCCCCCTCGGGGCTGCGGGGGCAGGCACGTACCGGCCGGCACCCCGTGCCAGACCCGGGCAGGACGCCAAGTCCCGGTGCCGGACGGAGGCCGGACCATGCAGGCTCTGGCCCCCCTCCTCCCCCGCCGCGGGGGGTCCCTGGTTCCCTGCATCTCCTGGGGATGGCCGCCCCCTCACCCGCTGTTTCCTCTGCCTCCTGCAGCCCCGGTGACGGTGACACCGTCCCGCAGCGCCTGCTGTAGCCTCGGAAGACCCAGCCTGTGCCCGCCCGCCACTGATGAACTCCATGAACCCCATGAAACCCTCCCTGCCGCCCACGCCGCACGGGTGAGCGCTGGTACCCTGAGGCTGCACCCGCTGCCACCCTGGCCCCTGGCCTCTGTCCCTCCTGGCCTTCATCTTAATTAATTTGTTTTTCTTTCTAGTGATGGTTCATTTGCATATGAGGCTGTTCCTTGGCAACCGAGCACCAATCAGCCAGCGGGATCCCTCTCCGTGGTAACCACTGTCTGGGGTGTCAGCAACACCTCCCAGAGCCAGGTACCTGCAGCATCTTTGTCCCCCACCCCACAGACCTTCCAGCAGTTGGGCACGGCTGCCTCTGCCTGACACACCTACCACCCCCCCAACAACTGCTGTCCACTCTCCAGGTTTTTGGCAGCCCCATAGGCCCTGGGGGGAGCAGCTCCAGCACCCCGCTGCTGCCCAGTATGGCTGGCACCGGCTCAGGCATGAGCTCACCGCCGTTCCTGCCACAGCAGCCCTTTGCCGAGGGGGCACCCGGGAAGGGGTATGTGCAGCCAGGCGTCTATGGCCGCAGCACCTACCCCAGCGGGCCGGGCTTCACTGCCAGGTAAGGCTGGCCCTACACTCCCAACCCTGGTACGTACCCTACAGCAGGGCTGCTGCACGCCCCTTCCCCGCCTCTCTGTCCTCCAGCTATGCTGGCAGCCCTGGTGGCCCCGGCGGGATGGGGCTCCCCTCACACGCCAGCCGGCCCCCCACTGACTTCACCCAGGCAGCTGCTGCTGCTGCTGTGGCTGCCGCTGCTGCCACAGCTACGGCCACGGCTACAGCGACGGTGGCGGCACTGCAAGAGAAGCAGAGCCAGGAGCTGAGCCAGTACGGCACGGTAAGAGCCCAGCCATGGCAGAGCCAGGGAGCTGGCAGCTGCCCCTGCTGTGCCATGATCCCCCTCTCTCCCTTCTGCAGATAGGCGCGGGGCAGCCCTTCAGCAGCCAGTTCCTGCCTCATGCTGGACCCCGTGGCCCTGCCAGCATGAGCCCAGCTGGCATGGCGGGTGTTATGGCTCCCTCCGGTGTCTCCCCTGTGAGCATGAGCCCTGCACGGGTGCCCGGCACCAGCCCCCTTTATGGCGGGCAGCGAATGCCCCAGCATGCCTATCCTGGCCCCCCCCCGAGCCAGCAGCTCCCTCGCCAGAGCCTCAAGCGGGCGTACTCCAACGAGGTGAGCATCTGCACAGGTGGGGGCCGCAGCCTGCTATGACTGTCCCCTGTGCCCCTGCCAGCGCTGACCTCCCCTGCCCTGCAGGGGTACCCGGCACAGCAGTACCTCCAGGGCGGGCAGTATGCTGTGGCTGGTGCCCAGTATGCCCCCAGCGCCCCCCAGCCCTCTGCTCCGTCCGCCTCCTACCCTGGCCACAGGCTGCAGCAAGGCATGGGCCAGTACCTCTCTACCTCAGGCAATGCTGGACCCTATTACAAGGTACCACAGCGGGGACAGGGGGCACGGCGCAGGGCAGCCGGGTGTTTGCCATCCTCTGGTGCCAGCCCCTGGGGACCTTCCTCCTTCTGCAGCCAGCCGACCAGTTCAATGGACAGAGCACCGGCTTCAGCACCTACAGCCAGGCGGCCATCAATGGGGTGAGTCTCAGCTCTGGTGGGGGTGGGGGGCAATGCCGTCCTGGATGGGTGCTGAAGGTGCACGGTGCCTCCGCAGCCAGGCCGGTCGCTGCCAGGGTACCCCAGCTCACCACTGGCTGGGAACCCCACGCCACCCATGACGCCAGGTAGTGGCATCCCCCCTTACGCATCCCCGGGTCAGGATGTCAAGTCGCCCTTCCTGCCAGACATGAAGCCCAGTGTCACCTCCCTGCACCCATCCCCCTCGGGTAGGTGTCTCCAGCAGGGGTTGGGGCTGCCGGGGCTGGGGGAGGGGGCACATTATAGAGACACCTCACCCTCCCCCAGCAGTGCCCCAGGTCATTAGTGTGGATGTGACTGCAGGCAGCTTGGTGGCCAGTGCCCCTTTAAGGGCAGGGTGCCAGGGGGTGGCCTCTAAGGAAAGGGGTGGAGCTTAAGAAAAGGGGGTGTGGCCACAGCCGGGGTGTGCAGGGGCTGGGGGCGGGCCTCAAAGCCATTGGCCAATGGGAGAGCAGATTGTGACAGTTGGAGGGGCTTATGAAGGCGGCACTGGCTGGTGGGAGGGGCTTCAGTCAATGGCAGCTTGGGTGGGAGGGACTTCTGCAAGGATGGAGCCTCGGGGTGGGAGGGGCTTCTTGGAGAGGGTGGGATGTCCCAGAGTGTGAGGGGTCTTCAGTGGGCGGTGCTTCTTGGGTGGGTGGGGCTGGCTGTAGTGGGAGGGGCTTTTTTGCATGGGGTGGGGTGCCCTGGAGTAGGTGGGGCTTCCTGCAGGGTGGGCCCTCCATGGGCGGGGCTTGGTGGGGCAGGGGCGGGGCACAGGGGGTCCCTGCTGCAGGGGTCCTTGCTGAGGGTGTCCCTGGCAGGGCCAGCCCCGGGGGAGGAGCTTCGGCTGACCTTCCCGGTGCGGGATGGTGTGGTGCTGGAGCCGTTCCGCCTGCAGCACAACCTGGCTGTCAGCAACCACGTCTTCCAGCTGCGCGACTCTGTCTACAAGACCCTCATGATGAGGTGGGGAGAGCGGGAGGCTGTATGGCATGGGTGGTGTCCTGCTGCCCTACCTCACGCAGCGCTTGCTTGGTGTAGTGCCGTGCAGCATGGCATGGCACAGCACGGTGTGGCATGGAGTGGTGCAGTGCTACGCAGCATAGCTTCTCCCTGCACAGTGCTGCGTGGTGTGGTGGTACATGGCATGGTGCAGCTTGGCACAGTGCTGTATCGCATCACAGCATGTGGTGTGGTTTGGTGTGGCAGGATGTGGTGTGGTTCAACATGGCACGGTGCTGTAGGGTGCAGTGGTACCCTCTATGCCGTAGCATGGCACAGTGCTGCGTGTGTGGTGGGTCAGCATGTGGCCTGGCATGGCATGGCGCCATATGGTGTGGTGGTATGTGGCCTGGCTTGTCATGGCACAGCACTGCGTAGTGGCACCTGGTGCGCTTTGTCACAGTGCTGTGCGGTGTGATGGTACACGGCGTGGCTTGGCACAGCACGGTGCTGTACAGTGCGGTGGTACTCGGTGCAGCGGCTTGTGTGCGGGCACGTGCCCTGCCCGCCCCCCTGCCCACACCCCTGCCCGCCCCACCAGGCCTGACCTGGAGCTGCAGTTCAAGTGCTACCACCACGAGGACCGGCAGATGAACACCAACTGGCCGGCCTCCGTGCAGGTGAGTGTCAACGCCACGCCGCTCACCATCGAGCGCGGTGACAACAAGACCTCCCACAAGCCACTCTACCTGAAGCACGTCTGCCAGCCTGGCAGGAACACCATCCAGATCACTGTCACTGCTTGCTGCTGTGTAAGTCACCAGGGGGTTCCCGCGGCAAGGCTGGGGGCTGCGGCTGGGGCCGCAGCTCAGCCTTTCCCCTCTCCGTATCTCTGCAGTCCCATCTCTTCGTCCTGCAGCTGGTGCACCGGCCCTCGGTGCGCTCGGTGCTGCAGGGTCTTATCAAGAAGCGCCTGCTCCCTGCCGAGCACTGCATTGCCAAAAGTGAGTTCCATGGCCAGCACCCCCAGCCCACTGGGTCCTGGGGGATGGGAGGGTCTGCAGCATGGTGGTAGGACACCCTGGTTGGGGGCTGAAGCATGATTGGGATGATGGGATGTCACGCCCAGGTGCCACCATGGTGCCACCTCCATCCCAGGTGTCCTGTTTCTGACCCTTGGTGCCCCTTGCCCCGCTTCCCCCCCCCCCCCCCTTCCCCAGTCAAGCGCAACTTCAGCAGCGGAACCATCCCGGGGACCCCAGGGCCCAATGGCGAGGATGGCGTGGAGCAGACGGCCATCAAGGTGTCCCTTAAGTGCCCCATCACCTTCCGGAGGATTCAGCTCCCGGCCAGGGGCCATGACTGCCGGCACATACAGGTAGGGGGGATGGTGGCGCAGGGGTGGGAGATGTCCCCCACCCGGTGTCTCCCACTTCTGCCAGCTCAGCCGCTGCTCCTCCTCCTCCACAGTGCTTTGACTTGGAGTCCTACCTGCAGCTCAACTGTGAGAGGGGGGACCTGGCGGTGTCCTGTCTGCAAGTGAGTGGGGGCCCCAGCAGGGCCGTGCCCTGGTTTCCCTGCCTGGAATGGGGGTTGGGTTCCCTGCCCTCACCCTGCCTCTCCCTGCCTGCAGTAAAACAGCCCTGCTGGAGGGGCTGGAGGTGGACCAGTACATGCTGGGCATCCTGATCTACATCCAGAAGTAAGTGTTCCCACTCTGTCTCTCCATCTGTGACTGTCACTGTGCCACCCTGGGGGGCTGTGCAGCTGATCCCTGACCCCCCTGACCCCCAACATGAGCCCCCCTGCCCCTCACTATCCTGCCACCCCCAGCTCGGAGCATGAGGAGATCACCATTGACCCGACCTGCAGCTGGAAACCTGTCCCAGTCAAACCTGATGTCCATGTCAAGGAGGAGCCAGAGGGGCCAGCACTGAAGCGCTGCCGGACACTCAGTCCCACGCACATGGTGCTGCCCAACATCATGGAGATGATCGCAGCGCTGGGGCCTGGCTCCGCACCCTTCCCGACGCTGCCACTCCCGCCGGCGGGTGCTGCTGCCGATTACAGCGCCCCAGGTATCGGGGTCACAGGGAGGACAGGGATGGGCCCTGTCCGTGTTGTGTCATGTGTCCATGCCACACACAACCCCCCCCCCCCCCCCCCCCCCAATCACATCCTTTCCTCCTGCAGGTTCCAGCTTTCCAGGACCAGGGGGCTTCCCAGAGCCATTTCCCCCCCCCGGCGCCCCCACCACACCAACAGTGAGCGAATTCACACCAGGACCCCCCCCCATCTCCTACCAGTCCGACATCCCTGGCGGCCTCCTGGCCCCTGAGAAACCCCCTGCACCCCCTCTCCCTGCACAGGTCAGCTGGGCTGAGGGTGGGGGGTTCCCTCAGGACCCCGTGTTTCCCCGTGGTGGGACCAGGGGGGGTCCCAGCGGAGGGAGGGTCTCACTGCCACGCTTTGTCCTTGTAGCTGCCCCCGCCAGGGCGGATGGAGCCATCCCATCCCCCGGTGCAGCCGGGGCTGCACAACCCAGCCCTGGGCAGCTCGCCGGGCCAGCCGCTGCACCACCGGAGCACGCCGGCGCGGCTCCCCCTGGGCCCCCCCGGCCCCGCACACACTGCCGACCTCGCCTTCCCCCCTGCGCCCGGCATGGCCGGGGCGGGTGACGGGTCGGAGCCTGCCCTCGACGTGAGTACCCTGGGGAGTGTGGCTGGGGGTCCCACTGCCGGTTTGGGACCCCGGCTGCCACAGGGTGGGTGGGGAGGAGCTGGGGGGGCCCCTGTCATCACACACTGCCACCCCCAGCTCCTGCCCGAGCTGACGAACCCTGACGAGCTGCTCTCCTACCTGGGCCCCCCCGACCTCCCCAGCAGCAGCAATGACGACCTCCTCTCCCTCTTCGAGAACAACTGAGCCATCCTTGCTGCCCCACGGGGTCCGTGTCCCCCCCCGCCACGGGGCCGGGGGTGCAGCACTGGCATGCCCCTGCCTGCTGCAGAGCGGGGACACCCACCTACAAGGGGGCTTGCCCAGAAGGGATGTGATGGGATGGACAGATGGACAGGCTCAGCCCCCCAGAAGCACAAGGCTGTACATAGTGTAGAAACACTACTGGCCCCCTGCCCCCCAAGACGACGCCCCCCCCCGTATTTAAAGGCAAGCATGTCACCACGGGGACAGCCCATGCCCCCTGTATAAATGTGCATACGCTGCTTCCCTGTGTAACATACGTGCTGGGCCGGGGGGGTGTGGGGTTTGGCCCCCCGACTGGCCCACGGCCCTCCCCCTGCCCCCCCCCGCCGCCGTCGAGCTCCCTGTACCGTCTGCTCATCGCTGGCTATTAAAGGATTTCGTTTCGGCGGGGATCACGCCTGTCGCTGGCCAGGCCACACCCCCTGCGTGTGCCCCTGGCTCCTTTGTCACCCTGCTGGGGCCCTGGCCCCACGCTCCACTCCATCCCCCGGGGCAGGGGGTCCCTCGTGGGTGGCCTTGCCGGGAGCGGGTTGGGGGCGTCTCGGGTCTTTCTCCAGGGCGGCTGCGGGACCGGGGGGGCCGCCACCTCCCGAACCCACGCGGTCCGATAGCTGGGGCTACCCCCACAGACCCCTGCCCTGCCTCACACCTCCTGGCCGCCCCACGCCGCTCGGCGCACCGGGCCCCATGCCCCCGCCCACCCCCACCCCACAGCAGTACGCATGCGCGCCGCGCCCTGCCGAGCCGCCAGACTCGCGCGTCCCTCGCCCCCGCTTCCCCCCCCCTTCATTCGAAACACGGCGCTGCCGATTGGCCGCTCGGCCCGTCGCTCCGCCACAACGCCAGCAGCCGTTGGTCGGCGCTGCGGAGGAGGTGGGCCATGCCTGGTCCTATATAACGCGCGGCGGGCGGTTGGTCTCCTTCTGCTGCGCCGCGCCCGCCGCACGGAGCTGCTGCTGACGACCCGCTCCTACCCCGCCATGGCCAACCCCGTCGTCTTCTTCGACATCGCCGCTAATGGCGAGCCCCTGGGCCGCGTCACCTTCGAGGTTGGGGGCGGCGGGGGGGGCGCTGCCGCCATTTCCTCGCCGGGGAAGGGCGGGGGGCGCCACGCCGGGGCGGTGGGGGGCCTCCATGTGGCCGCAGCCCCCGCGGGGCGAGGGCGGAGCGCGCTCCGGGCCGCGGCGGGGAGGGAACAAAGGACCCACCGCAGCCCCCGGGCCCGCCGCGCCGTCCCCGCTGCGGGCTGAGCGCGGCGGAGGATGCGGCACGGTGCGGCTCGCCCGGGGAGTGGCGGCACGCTGCCAGCCCAGGGTGTGCCGTCGCCCGGGGGTAGCCCGGCCCGGCCGCGCCGCTCGCCACGCCGCAACGCGTGTCCCGGCCGCCCTGCCAACGGCGGGCAGCCCCAGCCCTCTGTCACTGGCCGCCTCGCCGCGCCCGGGTAGTCGGGGGCGGAAGGGGGTCCGGCGGGCCCGGGGCGGGGCGGGGGTGCCGCGGTGGCTTCCCCTGCCGCGGGATCGGGGCCGCGGCTGCCCGCGCCGCCATTTTGTCCCAGTCCCCCCGGAACGGGGCCGCCCCTCGGCAGGCGGCAGCCGCCCCAGGGGCACATCGCGGCGCGCCCCGACCCCGCTGCGGGGGTCGCTTCTAGGGCGCCCGTGGTGCCCCCCGGGTGTGGGGAGGCCGCCGGGGAGCGAGAGCAGCGGAAGCCGGATCGCCGCGGGATTGTCGCTGCGGGGGAAGCATTTCTCGCCCCGCGGAGCATCCCTGGCTTGGCTGGGCGCTGCTCCGGGAATGGCCGCGCTGCGGCTGCTCCCTGCCGGGCTGCCCCTTGCCACGCAGATGGCTGCTCGCTGCCCGAGATTCTCCTGCAGTGAATGGGAGGCGGCGTGTGCTCTGCCGGGCAAGGCTCGAGTAAAATGGGGGTTTCTGATTTAATCCCAGCTAGCAGAACAAATGCGTGCCTCTGTCCTCCGACCTAAACTTGTTTGGGTGCCCTGTCTGTTAGTCCAGGGTTTCCAGATGAAACTGAGGTGGGAAGTGTTCTGCAGTAGCAGACGGGTGAGATCCGACCTCCCAGAGGAGGTCCCTGGGCTCCAGACAGGGAAGGGAGGGGATCCCCATGGGCTGGGAGTGCCCTGTGGAGTGGGGACACTGGCCTGTCTTCACCCCAACCTGACTAATGGCAGCTTCTCTTTTTGCAGCTGTTTGCAGACAAGGTGCCCAAGACAGCAGGTTGGTAAAGTGGCATTAGCCATGCTGCAGCTGCAGCAGACCCTAACATTCTCCCTAAATTGAGACAAAATAAACCATTCATCATGATTTTCCTCTTTTGCAGAAAATTTCCGTGCCCTGAGCACTGGCGAGAAGGGATTTGGCTACAAGGGGTCCTGCTTCCACAGAATCATTCCTGGGTTCATGTGCCAGGTGCGTGGTACCCCTCCTAACACACCCACCTCCCTGCTGCAGTGGATCTGGTGCTTGTGTGTGTTTCAGAGTTGGGTGCTGGCATATTTGGGGTGGGAAGGTGGCTCTGTCTGCAGCCTCTTTGGGGCTGTTGCACCTGGTTTGAGAGTCTTCTCCTGTGCCTGTGACCTTGAATGCCACTTTTTTGCAGGGTGGTGACTTCACACGCCACAACGGCACTGGTGGCAAATCCATCTATGGGGAGAAGTTCCCCGATGAGAACTTCATCCTGAAGCACACAGGCCCTGGCATCTTGTCCATGGCCAATGCTGGCCCCAACACAAATGGCTCTCAATTCTTTATCTGCACTGCCAAGACTGAATGGTGAGTTGGGCTGTGGGAGGGCAAGCTTAGGGGGTCCCTGGCACCCACCCTGGTGGGGAGGGTGACATGCCAGGCTTGGTGCTGAGGTACCTGTGTGGGGACAGTAGGTGCCAGTTGTGACCAGTGCTTTTGCTGCAGGTTGGATGGCAAGCATGTTGTCTTCGGCCGTGTCAAGGAGGGGATGAATGTGGTGGAGGCTATGGAGCGCTGTGGCTCCAAAGATGGCAAAACAAGCAAGAA
Organism: Falco peregrinus; assembly: GCF_023634155.1. NCBI lineage: Eukaryota > Metazoa > Chordata > Aves > Falconiformes > Falconidae > Falco > Falco peregrinus. Next base: position 6,227,353 of record NC_073737.1, read on the forward strand.
GATCACCATTACTGACTGCGGGCAGCTCTCATAAACCCTTCTCTTAGCAACTGACCCTTCCTTAGGCAGCATGAGCACTGTGCCCTGCTGCAGCTCACACCATCCCACCCTGCTCCTGACTTACTGCTGCGTTTCTACTGGGTTTCAGCCCCATGTGCATGGTCCAGCTGGGCCGCAGTTACCTTTGAGTCTAAATAAAACGAGTTAAACCACAGTGGACCCCTTCTTTTCCCCCCTTACTGGGGTGGGTGGTGTGTGGGGCCTGGGTGTGGGGGGGCATGAAGGCCCCTTGCAGTGTGGCCATGTCGTGTCCTTGGTAGGCTCCAGAGGGAATAGGTGCAGGCAGCTGGTCCTAAAACAGTTTGGGACCCCCTTCACCTACCCACTGATGTAGCCTCTGCCCCCCTTGCAGCTACATAAACCTGTCCCTCTGGCATGAAAGTGGTGGTGCCCCCTGACTTTAGGGTCCCTTGGGGACCTGCATGAACAGATGGCATTGGCTGGCTTGGGCTGTGGTAATGTGGGCATCCTAGTGTTCCCAGTAAAGCAGAGTCTGGGTCTGGGAGGATTCCAGTGTTTGCAGTTGAACCAACCCGGTTTGGCAGCAGCTCTGTGTTTGAGGGGATCCTAATGGTCCTGGTTTGGGCGTGCACAGCTCTGTTAAAGAGTCTCAGTTCAGTTGCAGCTTGTGCTGGGGTGGTTGGTGTTGCTGGTTCCAATGGTGCCCAGTTCTAGGATGACCCCGGTGTTCCCAGTTTGAAGGCTGCCTGGGTGAGAGTAAGACTTCACTACTGTGGGCCCAGCAAGGGTGGGCTGTTCCCCCGGTGCCCTCTTGTGGGGTGCACCCACAGCACCTGTAGTGGTTGCCACTGCCTGTACTCCCTGCTCACAACCACCCCTACCTCCAGCTGGAGCTGCTCCCTGCCTGAAACCAACTGCTGGGAGCTGTGCCCTGCTGCCTGCACTTCTGCCTGTGCTGGGAGCTACAATCTCCTGCCTGTACCTGAAGCTGAACACCTTTGCCTGCATGCAGAGCTGCGGCATCCCATAGGCTCCCTGCACTGCACTGCATGGTGGAGTCCATTGTAGAGCTGGGCTGTGGTGAGGGTGAGGTGTCAGAGTGAGGTGATATCTGTCCAATTTGTATCTGGGCTCTTCACAGAGTCACAGAATGGCTTTGGCTGGAAGGGACCTTTAAAGGCCAGGTAGTCCAACCCCACTGCCGTAATAAGGGACATCTTCAACCATATCAAGTTGGTCTGAGTCCTGTTCAATGTGACCTTCAGTGTTTCCCAGGATGGGGCATCTACAGCCTGTGAGTAACCTGTGCCAGTGCTTCACCACCCTCATCATAAAATATTTCTTCCTGATATCTAGTCTGAATCTACCCTCCATAAGTTTCAAACCATTACCCCATGTCCTGTTGCTACAGGCCGTGATAAGAGGTCTGTCCCTGCCTTTCTTATAAGCCCCCCTTATATATAAGCCTTTAGATACTGGAAGGCCACTGTAAGATCTCCCTAGAGCTTTCTCCAGGCTGAGCAACCCCAAATCCCTCAGCCTTTCCTCACAGGAGAGGAGCTCCAGCCCCCGATCATCTTTGGGGCCTCTTCTGGACTCGCTCCCACAGGGCCACGTCTCTCCTGTACTGAGGACTCCAGAGTTGGATGCGGGACTCCAGGAAGGGTCTCACCTGAGTGGAATAGAGCAGGAGAATCCCCTCCCTTGGCCTGCTGCCCATGCTGCTTTTATTGCAGCTCAGGATTCAGTTGGCTTTCTGGGCCATGAGTGCTCATGTCCAGCTTTTCACCCATCATACCCCGCAAGTCCTTCTCGGCAGGGCTGCTCTCAATCCCTTCGTCCCCCTGCCGGGATATTGATACCGGGAGTTGCCCTGACCCAAATGCAGGACCTTGCGCTTGGCCTTGTTGAACCTCATGAGGTCACATGGGCTCATTTCTCAAGGGGCTTGTCCTGGTCCCTCTGAATGGCATCCAATCCCTCAGGCATGTCAGCTTACACTTGCACCACTGAGCTTGATGCCATCTGCAAATGTGCTGAGGGTGCACTTGATCCCACTGTCTACGCCATTGGTGAAAATACTAAACAGTGCTGATCCCAGTACAGACCCCTGAGGGACACCACTTGTCACTGATCTCTGTCCAGACACTGAGCCACTGACCACTACTCTCTGGAGTGCACAGCCATCCAGCCAATTCCTTATCCACCGAATAGTCCATCTATCAAATCCCTATCTTTCCAGTTTAGGGAGAAGGATGCTGGGGGCGGGGATGGGGCAGGCTGTGTCAAAAGACCTTGCACAAGTCTAGATGGATGACACCTTTAGCTCTTCTGTTGTCCACAGAGGCAGTCTCTTCATCATAGAATGCCACTAAGTTAGTCAGGCAACACTGGCCCTTGGTGAAGCCATGCTGGCTGTCTGAAATCACCCCGTCCTCCACATGCCTCAGCATAGCTTCTCGAAGGATCTGCTCCATGATCTTCCTAGGCACAGAGGTGAGGCTGACAGGTTGAGAGTTCCCAGGGTCCTCCTTGCTACACTTTTAAAAATGGGTGCATTTTCCCTTTATCCAGCCACCAGGGACTTCACCTGTCTGCTGTGACCTTTCAAATGGCCTGAAGACTGGCCTGGCAACTACATCAGCCAATTCCCTCAGGACTCCGGGATGCATCTTGTCAGGCCTCATAGACTTATGTATGTGCAGGTTCCTCAGATGGTCTCGAACCTGATCTTCTCTTGCAGGGGGAGGGAATTTGCCCCCCCCCTTCCCCCCCCCAGTCCCTGCCTTATGGTGCATTCACTCGAGGAGTGTGGGATGAGGGGCTGCCAGTGGAGACTGAGGCAAAAATGTCACTGACTGCCTCAGCCGCCTTCCCACCTGCTGCCACCCGCCCTCGGCTGCAGCGCGGGCAATCGCGAGGTGCCCGAGGCAGTGCCGTGCCCCAGCGCTGGCGGCGGGGGACAGGGCCGCCATGGGCAGGGAAGCAAGCAACACTTTCCGTCCCGGCACCTCTCCCCGGGTCCCCGAGGTGGCGGGGGTCCTTCCCGGAGCCGGGCTCCGCCGAGGGCGCGGTGACGGCGCCCGCCCCGAGGCAGGTCCCGCACCCGGGTGATGCCGCCCTCTGCCAAACGGAGGCGGTGTCGGGGATGCCTTTCCGTGCGGCACCGGCGGCACGGCGGGGCCTTTCGGTGCTGGCAAGGAAGCTCAGGGGAAGAGGTTCTGTGCTGCACCGGGGGGTGGGGGCTGCGGCTGCCGCTGCCGCACCGGCTCGGCGCGGGGGAGGCCTCTGAGGCCGGGGCGGGGGTCCTGGGCGCTCCTGCTCGACCCCCCGGTGTTTCCTTCGGCTCCCGTCCCTCTCACCCCTCCCGTGTCACGCTCAGGCTGCGGCCGGGGGCTGCGGGAGCGGCGGCACCCCATGTGCCCCAGGAGCTCCTGCCCGAGCCTGGCAGGCCTCCAGGCCTTCCATCTTCCTTGGCCTCCTTCAGGGTCTGAGTACCCGTGGGGGACACTCTTAGAGCCCAGCTGCGCTGAGGTGAGCTGCGGCAGGCCCCTTGCACTGGCAGCCCTTGCAGGGAAGGACACCTGCCCGCTGCCCCATGGTGCTTCTCTGCGCCCGGGACGGACCCCCAGCATGGCCCTGCTGGTGCTCCCCAGGAAGTGGCATGTAAACGTTGCAGAGCTTTGCTGTCCTGATGGCAAGACCAAGGGTGACCTCTGGCCCACAGCAGCAAGTTCTGGACATCAGGTCCACCATCAGGCCCAGTTCATCCTTGTGCTCTTGGATTTTCTTCATGAGGTCACGAGGCTTGATGAAGGTCTTGAGCACAGCTCTGAGAGGAAAGGGAGTGGAACAGCAGGCGTGGAATGCCAGTGCACTGCAACAGGTCGATGGAGGGAGGAGGTCCGTGCTGCGGAAACTCCCAGAGGTCATCCCTTCACAGAGAAAGATGCAGATAATGTGCAAAGGCAGATGCAGACACACACAAGTTACACCAAGCCAAACCAGAATGTGCTCAGGCCCTTGCTGCTTTGGGACTGTTCAACTGAGGGTTTCCAGGACTGATGGATGACTTTAGACTGGGGCAAAGCACTGCAGTGTGACAATTATGCCAAGAAACTGAAGTTCATCTTGGGTCAAGGCCTTCAGCTCAAATGGAGATGAACAAACAGCACTGTCCCCTTTCCCTGGCCTGGGGACCCTTGCCTGCCCTGGTCCCCCACCTTGGGCTGCTCCTAGCATCCCCAGGAACAGCATCCCCACGCCACTCCACCTTTCTACCATAACCACCAGTACCAGCACCCTCCTCCCCACACTTTGAACAACCTCCACGAGTACCTCCTGGGAACCCCCACAAAAAGCACCCCAGGGGCTCTCTTACAAATGCCTCATTCTCTATCGCACCAATTTATCTTAAAAGAGTATAAAATTGGGTAAAATTCCTTAAGATAGGCAGATAGACGTACATCTAGTTGA